>NC_092337.1:350322500-350562500 GCF_046630445.1 Rutidosis leptorrhynchoides | reverse complement strand
ATTATTATCATTATAATTATTTTTATAACAAATAAATATTATGTATATAAAAATATACTTATAATAATATTACATATAATTATATATTAACATTATTTATATAAATATTTACATATAACAAAGTATTGATTTTTTAATATAATACAAATCACACACACACACACACACACACACACATATATATATATATATATATATATATATATATATATATATATATATATATATATATATATATATATATATATATATATATATATATATATATATATATTAATTATTTTAAATATATATACAAATTAGATATATAAGATATATAATTTAAGATATAATATATAAATTTGTTCGATTACAATTATATGTGTTAATATATATAAAATGATATAGGTTCGTGAATCCGAGTCCAACCCTGCATTGTTCAGTTTAGTCGTATGCATATTTTTACTACAAAATATCGTATCGTAAGTTTCATTTGCTCCCCTTTTAAATGCTTTTGCAATATATATTTTTGGGCTGAGAATACATACGCTGCTTTTATAAATGTTTTACGAAATAGACACAAGTACTTGAAACTAGATTCTATGGTTGGATTATTAGATCGAATATCGCCCCTTTTTAGTCTGGTAACCTAAGAATTAGGGAATAGACACCCTAATTGACGCGAATCCTAAAGATAGACCTATCGGGCCCAATAGGCCCCATCCGGGTTACGGATGCTTTAGTACTTCTATTTATCATATCCGACGAGAGTCCCGGAATGATGGGGATATTCTAGATGCATTTTGTTAATGTCGGTTACCAGGTGTTCACCATATGGATGATTTTTATGCAGTTTGCAAAATGCCTGTATGATGTTTATGAAAATGAAATCTTGTAGTCTATTAAAATTATGGAAATGATTGATTATGATAAACTAATGAACTCACCAACCTTTTGGTTGACACTTTTAAGCATGTTTATTCTCAAGTATGAAAGAAATCTTCAACTGTGCATTTGATCATTTAAAAGATATTACTTGGAGTCATTCATGGCATATTTCAAAAGACGTTGCATTCAAGTCATTCGAGTTCAAAAAGATTGTTATTAAATAAATGAAAGATTGATCATTTATATTTTGGAAAACGTAATTATATCATTGATATAGAATGGATGTAGTGAAATGGTATGCATACCTATTAACTTTCGTTGAAAAGAAAGTTGTCTTTTAAAAATGAATGCAATGTTTACAAAACGTATCATATAGAGGTCAGTACCTCGCAATGGACCAGATGTTGAAGACTTCGTCCAGGTAGATTTGGACGGGTAGTCTCAATTGGTTGCTTGCAACAAGCCAAAAGTGACCATTTTAACTATTGTGAAAAATCTTTGGGAGTTACACTAATCATAAAGATATAAACCATTACATTCCAAACCTCATATCCCATGTCTTCACCAACTTGTATTTTCTTTAATAGAAGTATCTTGCCCATTAAAACCTTGTTACAACTCAATTGAACTAGTTTGAATCTAGTTGAAGCCCTTTGAGAAGTTTGAACTAATCACACTTACAGACATACAAATGGTACTTAATAGTAATGGGAGATCATCTCTTTAATTGGGACTTTAATGACCATTATTAGTATGTCTTGATAGTTTAAATAACAATATGTAATAAGGTGTAAGAGGATGTAACACTTATTTGTTAAACCTTATTTCATGTTAAATTGTCATTAAGATGTCCTTAGGTGTGATTAATCAAGATTAACATCTTTTAGTTCAAAACTCTTTTGAGTACAAAGGAGGCAACTATTCTAAACATACTAAAAAAAGGTTTTGTAAATTATAGATGCCTCAAAGTGGTCAAACTCAAAATGGTTGGAAATGGTAACAGAAGAAACTGCAGTCGACCCACGGTCGACCTTGGAGTTGACTGTGCACCGTGTTCCTCAGAACCAAGGTACAGGACATCCATGGTCAGACATGCGGTCGACCGTGAACCCAGCCGTGCTCATCCAGAGTTTTTCAAATGACTCTTTTAATTTGTTTATTATGTTCATTGGTCGTTTGCTAGAGATCGTGTAGGCTCGTGAACTCGTGTTGTTCTATATACTTTTTAAGCACATAAGACTTGGTGTCATCATCAAAACAAAGTGGTTAAAATTTGAATATTATCATTGGATCACTAGCCAACATTCTCTCCCATTTTGATAACACAAACATATGTAAGTGTGCTTAGATGTACAGTACAACACAGGTATTAACGTCACTTACCATACACTTTCTCTCCCTTTTGTCGAATCAAAAAGGTTAGCTCTCCTTGGAACTAAGCGCGCCCTAGAGTAATGCCCCCCTTGAAACTTACGTGGTGGGATATAGTATTTCTCCCCCTTGAAACATACCTAGTCATATAACTAAGTACGGAACCATATGAACTCAACCTATAATCAAGGGTTAGTGCACACATATAATAATATATAGCAAGCATAAGAATCATTGTGTGTCATACATAACTAAGATAGTGGAGCGAGCACTTTGACCAATATATGTGATCGTTAGAGAGTATGTAAGATCAAAAGCACGTATGAACCACCACATATCAGAGTTAATAAATAGTATATCATGAATGTGCGATATAACATGTAGTGAGCAGAAGCCTTAGGATATCATGCAACATTATCATAAAGTACCAACATTACTCTACTAGTTCTACCAATTTCAAGCATGTATAGAAGCAAGTAGGTTTAAACAAGCATGTAGAACCATATAGCATAGCACATAGCACAATGTGGAAACATAAGTGAGAGAAACATGCAAAAGCTAATATACATGAGATCAATTGTCAAGCAAATAATCATGCATAACAATCATATTTATAAGCTTAGATGCTAGAGCATGTATGAAAGAAAGTAGGTTCAAACAAGCATGTTAAAATACAAACATAACATAGCATGGCAAACAAGTAAGAATAGTTCACGTAATCATATCATGCAACACTATAAATACTATCATAGTAGTTTCAAACAAGCATGTAAGGATACAATCATGGCATACATATGGCACATATTATAAGCATTGCATGTCAAGCATATTGCACATAATATAAGCATAACATGTTAAATACATATTGTAAGAATACAAGTAAGAGTAGCATGTTGAAGCTAATATATGTAATCATGCATACCGATCTAATTTATATATAAGCTTCAAACATGCATGAGGCACATGTATTCAACATTATGAACACACTAGTCGAAGCATGTCAAGTGATAGTGATCAATAAGGCAGATATGATAAGTCACAACGTTATCCACATGATAAGTTATCATTAAAAATCATACACTAAGTTTCAGGTTATTCAATTAAGATCATATCTCTTTGTATACTTAGTGATGAACATATGTATAACCTAAACAGATAGAGCATGTTAATATTTCACTTATCATGTAATGATCACTTATCATGTAATGATTAAAGCTAAATTGGTGTTCAAATAATCACTTATTAGGTTGACTAGTCCAATTTTAGCAAGAGAATGCACACATATATGAGTTTCGGAAGAAGTGGTACTTTAACCGAGGAATGTTTGTTTCATCATAAGCCTTGAGCACATGATCTTTCAATCGTTATATACTCGTTTTTGGTAGTAGAAAGAGAGCTACATGTGTTTATTCCTTTAAGAACCAAGAGATTATGCAAAAACCAACTAATGCACATACACCACTCTTCTAAACAGTAACAATCCACCATCACCCGAATCTCCAAGGCACATGATATCCATGATTCATAGAGCCCTTTAGATTTCTCGAAAGATCCTTTTAACGGATCGAAAGTGTGACATATTTGGACTTTCCTTTACATGAGTGATGAGCATAACAGTGCGTTAGAAGTCTCACATGTATTGCTAGAAATATATGCATACATAGAACTTACGAATAATTTTCATTATGATAAGCATATATCACATGAAAACAAGTAATCATGCATAATAAACTCAATTAGAATTTACACTACCAGTATCAATCATGCATGGCAAGCAATTAATTATGATAATCAAATAAAGGCATGTTCCATGGCATGAGTATTTATGAACATATCCTAAATAACTAGATCGGGTAGGCATTTAACTTGCAAATTAATATCAAAATATGATATACGTTAAATCACTACTTGTTTAGTTATCTTTTCAAATATAGCCCAGAGTGCACTTAAATGATATAACGTAACAAGCAATCACAGAACTCATGGTAAGCAAGTTAATATCAAATTACTTATTGGGCACTTAACAATTATGATCCAAGAAAATTATCATCATGTCAACATACTATTAGATCATGAGCATAAAAACATCCCATCATAATTTTCAACATGTTAATAAATCATAAGCATGTAAGCGCATAAGCATGATGAAAAATATATGGCATGTTGGATGTCGCAAATATCAAGCATAATACCCTCACAAATAAAATTCAATTAGCAAGTTAATGGTCCTTAGGTGTGTAGGGTAACATTTTTCAAGGTGATTTTAAGCAACATAGGTTTCAGAGAGATAACTCAAGTTGGCAAGCATGATAATCATATGGGCATACAAGTATGACATGTAGATTTGCACATACAAATATAACAAGTAGATGTTGCACACATAATCATACAAGTAATGAAAATATATATGGCACATATGAGAGATAAAACAAGGATTATGCGGTTTACACCTAGTGTATAAAGAGTGGAAGCCTAGAGTTAATCCTAGAGTGTATAGCATACACTAAAGCATTCAAGTTTCTCTATCAAGTATATTTCAAACTTATCATCCATGAGTTCAAAGGAATTATCATAAGGAAAATGGTTAATTGGATCAGTGACCAAGTTATGAACATCTATTTGCATAATTAAGATTTCATTCTAATACTTCTTAGCAAATAATGTATTGTAAACTTTTTACAATTTCTCATGCATGACCAAGTAAGATTGCCCTAAGTCTATTTGGACCTTGTGAGGTTTTGATTTCTAAAGAGTATCCTAGAGACGTACTTACCTATAGAGTCACACCTACACCTTTGAGTGATAATCTAGCATTGATTTTCATAGGTGTGTCTAATGCCTTAGAACTTATCTAAAAGGTTAGTGAAACTTTTCATTTCACTTGTTTATTCTAGGTGTTCGTTTAAAGCAAACCTAATCTTAGTTTAGAAACTAAGAGAATGAATTATTCTTAAAGCTTTCTAACCTCAAGGATTTAGAATCATCCGTCCTAATATGTCTAAGTGTGTTTTAGACATTTTAACAACTCAACAAATGCTTATGCGTTTAACTAACATTTTTTATCAATGACTACTACTCTCGCAATTTAGACAAGAATAATATCATTTAAGTGTAAGCCTACAATGATTTATTTCATCACAAATGTATCTCATTAAGCATAGATGATAGAAATCATATACAACCCTTTTAGTAAGACTAAAAAGTTGAACTTTGGAAATCTACAATATACCTAGAAAACGAAGAACTTAGACTACACACTTAAGTTCTAATTTGTCTCCTATTAATGTCTCCCACGATTTGTCTGTTATGATTCTTTTTGTGATCTTGTCATTTATCCTCTCTTAATGCTTGCATCTTTTCTCGAGTATTTGCTTTGTTGAAACAATTTAATGAGAATGACCCTTTATATTTTAACTTAAGGATGAATTCACTCAAATGACCATCACATTTTATCGTGGGTGATTAGTTTTATGTTCGTAAGATCTAATAAGAATATGTATTGATGCAATGCATATATTGACATGTTTTTATCTTATTTCTAATTTTACTAGCAAGCACATAAGACATTCTACCCAATTATATGCATAACATGTTTTTACTTTCAAATAAGTTGTGACCTAACTAGCATGTTAAGATATATGCACATAGCAAGCTAGAATTCAAGTAGCACATTTATTTGCAAGAAATGTTACCTCTACCAATAATAGTCCTTCAAATATGTCCATCAAACATTACATCACCGTCATCATGTTCTTTGTGCTCGATGTGACATATTTATCATGGACATGTGTTTTGAATACTTGTGATTACATCATCTTCCACCACACTTGTTAACAAACCTACAACTTGTTAGAGACACAAAACATGGTAACAAATGTTTGTTGGGTCCGAGATTGTTAGCATCAAATATTCTCACAATAACTTATCTTTGTACCTTTCTCAGGGAATAGATTATTGTTCTTTTAGACATGTTTATATTTAAAATTTGGCAAACCAATTTCATGTCTTGAGCGAGAATAATTGATCTTGCATGCTTATAGTTGTTTGAAAATTACTTGACCTTTTAAACGAGTGTCTTTTAATGATGATAATTAGCTTCACATTAGCAAATGTTTAAATCTTCCCAATAAATAATGTTATAATCATTTTAAATCGATTCAATATCTAAAAGTGTCAAACCATGATCGATCTTAGAATTGCGAAAGCACATTTTGATCAGAGCCCATGCGATCGATCCACGATCGACCGTAGGCTCGACCGCCGACTACTTTGATACTATGTTGAGTTTTATGAAGTGTGTTTTCTAAAAACTTGTGATCGGTTCACTCAAGGTTTCTTTTATAGCCAAGTGTTGATTTATCATTTGGTATCTTTGACTTTAAAAATCACTTTTACTATATCACCATTTTTTGTCATTTTTGAAGAAAGATAATTCTTTTTCTTGTTCAAAATAGTGACAAGCTAGTGATTTCAGTTTCAAATTATTATTACCACTAAGTAACCTTTTGTATGACTATATGAGTTTCGAGAATACTTATTGAGATGCTTAGAGTCTAGTCTTGGATATTATGTCTACCACTTAAGGCTCTAAGATGTGTGACAACCTACGTATTCTAGCATTTATGCTCAATTAATCAAACACACATCAAGCAATAACTCATGTCATTTTTCATGTAAGGATTCAAGGCACAAGTAATTTCACTTCTCACATACATTGCATTGACCTAAGTTTCATGGAAAGTTTCAAGGTCCTTCTATTATGTACACTATAGTTGTGATTTTGACCCAACTCCACATTTTTCTTTACTTACTTTATTTTTCAAAAATTAACTTGGTTTATTATAAAAATGTTTCTTTGTTCAAGCTTTCTTTTCAATCATAGTTTTGTTAATTATCACAACATTTAGAGTAATGGATGTAAGTTTGAGCATTCGGGTTCGATCCTTGACTCCACATCACACGAGTGTCTTGAAGTTGCTTCTCATATGAAAATTTTCATTGTGATTCAAGACTAACTCATCCAAAATCCCTTTTGTGTTCTCTAAACAAGTAGAGCTTAGTTCCAAGATCTTTGACTCGGGTTTTTGCACAAAATAGTTTTAGACATGACAAAAACATAATTTGAGCAAAGATTAGAGCAACCCCTCTGATACCAATTGTAAGGAACTATAGGGGGTGAATAGTTCCTTAGTGATTCGTTTAAAACTTTTTCGATTACTTTTGTTGTCTTAAGACCAAAGTAAGAGTTTTAACATAAAACCGTACGTGTTTGTAAAACATAAACGTAAAGAGCACAAACACAAGGATTTATAGTGGTTCGTGTGGATGTTAACTAATCCACCTTAATCCACTCCTCGATTCACTAATCGAGAGTTATCTTCACTAGCTTTCTTCAAATACAGTGGAGATCCGGTTACACCAAAAGCTCTTCAATAGGCTACATCATCACCATCATCAATTACCCCAAAAACTCCCTAGATCTCACTTGTCTTCACCTTAGACAAGCACCAAATTTCTCACTAGAAATTTAACCAACTTCCTGATTCCCTTTAAGGAAAGAGGGATCACAAAGTAGAATGATGCTCTTACCACAAGTACAAACCTAAAGCTAATATATCACCCACTATTACAAATTCTCCAAAGCGAACTATACTACTTCTTTGATTAGTATCAAAGAATGTAGTTTACAAACTCACAAATGATAGAAATTAAGCTTTGGAGTTTACACATAATTCTACTAATTAAGTAGAATCTCTCTTTTTTTCTTAATCAAGATCTCTCTAAAGATGTGTTGTTGAAGCTTAGGAGATTAGCTCATATTGATTTGGAAGTGTGTTGGAAAGAGGTGATCTTCAAGTTTGGAAAATGTTGGTATTTATAGGAAAGGAAAAATTCTCTCAGATGGTGCACGGTTGACTTCACGGTTGACCGTGCATCGACCTTGCTCATACTAGACAGCTTTTCAATATATCCGTTGGAGCTCTTTTTTTCTTGAATTTTTGGCTTCTTTACCCAATATAGAGCTTTCAAAAGATGCTTAATATACCTAGAACTCCTTAGCCTTCATCTTATACTCTTGGATGCATTCCGTGAAGTGGACATGAGCTTGCTAAAGAGAAAAGTCCAATGTCCTTGTCTTGTGTCATTGATTTCCCATAATGAAAAATGCAGATTTTTGTCTCATGACAAACCATGTCACTCCAAACTTTATATCCCAAGTCTTCAATCCTTTGTCAACATATGAATGGAAGTATCTAACTTGATTGGTTGCTTGTAAGAAGCCAAAGGTGACCATTTTAACTCTTGTGAAGAATCTTTGGGCGTTACACTAATCATAATGAGATAAATCATTACATTCCAAACCTCATATCCCATGTCTTTACCAACTTGTATTTTCTTTAATGGAAGTATCTTGCTCATTGGAACCTTGTTACAACTCAATTGAACTAGTTTGTATCCAGTTGAAGCTCTTTGACAAGTTTGAACTAATCACACTTACATACATACAAATGGTACTTAATAGTAATGGGAGATCATCTCTTTAATTGGGACTTTAATGACCATTATTAGTATATCTTGATAGTTTAAATAACATTATGTAATAAGGTGTAAGATGTAGAAACCCGAACTAATCCTCCCGGACGGAGTCTTCAACAGTTGGTTCCATTGCGCTGATCGACTCCATGTAAGGTCCTTAATATGAGCTATTGCACAGCGGAAGACTTAATTTGTACCTGAGAATAACATGCTTTAAAAGGTCAACATAAAGTTGGTGAGATATATAGGTTTGATGCTAGCAGCGTAATAACTATGGACCACAAGATTTCATATTTAAAAACATAATACACTCGCAAGTGTATGAAAAGCATTCCAAGCAGTGGGCACCCGGTAACTAGCCTTAACATGAGTGTGTACCCCTGAGTTATAATAATATGTGCACCGAATCAAGTGCGTTCCGTTAACCTCGAAGTACTAAACACCCGTTCTTCTAGTTTAGTAGTGACTAGAACAACATCTGGGTGGGGGTGTAAAACCCGATAGATCTATCTTTAGGATTCGCGCCTACCAGTTCATAAACCAATAGTTAAAGTTACCAAGCTAGGGGATTTTTGATTCAAACCCATGTAGAACGTAATTTTAGTCACTTGTGTCCATAACGTAAATCATTTATAAAAATAGCGCATGTATTCTCAGCCTAAAAATATTTAAAGTTTAAAAGGGACTATATACTCACCTAATGTATTTTGTAGTAAAAATACATATAACATCAATGAACACGTATAAGGTTGGCCTCGGATTCACGAACCTATATCATTTGTATATTTATTAATATACATAGTTGTAATCAAATAAGTATATATATTACTATTAATGATATAATTTTTTTTAATGTTAATAACCTATATATGTCATTTTATATATTAAGTAGATAACCATACTTATATAATTAAGTTTTGTTTTAAATAATATGTATATATGTATTTATATATATATTTGTATATCTATGTTTAAAAAAAAAATCTTTTGTTTGTTAACTAAAAGATGATAATAATATCATTAATATTAGTAATAATGATGATATTATTGATACTAATTATACTAACAATACTAATAGTTTCATTGGTAGCTTTGATATTAATAATAATAAATAATAATAATTATAGTATAGATAATAATAATCATAATAATAATTATTAAATATTAATGATGATACTTTTAATCAATAATAATAATAAATATAATATTTATAATAATATTATTGGTAATATTAAGAATAATACTCCTTAATAATAATACTTGTGATGAAAATAATGTAAACTACATTAAAGATAAGGATCATGTTATTATTAGTAATAATAAGTGATAATATAATTATAGGATTAATAATAATAACAATAATAATAAAAATAATAATTTTTAAAAGAAATCTACCTTTCCAAAAACGAAATAAAAAAAATATGTCCCAACCAAGTCTCGAACCCCTGACCTCCCGCACACCCGACATCCCCTTAAACCATCAGGCTGTTGCCCGTTTCTCTGTTTTATTCCTATCCGTAATGTATATAACCCGTGTAGTATCACTGTGCCATTTCTTCTTCCATATCAGTCAATCAGAGAACGAGGTCAAATATCTTAACCCATTTGATTTCTGGTTTTTAGGACTCTCACAAGAAATATATTCAACCTAAAATTGTTTCTTGAGTGGATTGAAATCGAAGAAAAAAAATATAAAAATATAATACAGCGACGGTATGAACCAAAGGAGTAAAAATCGACTTTCAATTTTCTGAGCTGTTTTAGACGAAATTTACAAAACGAAATATGTTTCAAATCGATCTTAGGAACTTTTGACATCCTCAATTGAAACAGAAATATCAAATTAGAACCGAATTCCATGAAGAACATAAACATTGACTTTTAAGTTTCAAACTTTAACCTCGAAATTCTTGATTGTTAAAACGAATTAAGGTATAAGAATTTGCAGAAAGATTGAACAAAAGACTCCTAACAAATCTGCTTTAACGAATTTGGAAATAAAAATCGAAATCGAGCTTTTGATGTTTTGGTCAAGATCAGAGGTATGCGACCTCAATTTTTTTTAAAGATAGTATGTTTTAATTCCAGATGCATATGTTCAATATATTTATGCGCTGGAGTTTTTGTTTTTAACAGCAAAATTAATACCCAAATCGATTTATAATAGGAAGAGAAATAGACAGATAGTCACGGACCAACAAGAAAAAGGAGGAAAAAAAAATAGTACAGGGAGTAATCCAGTATTCGTTTGTATATTTATATATTTATCTTCTCTTTTTTTTTTAATATATATATTTAATAAATATAGGTATATTAATAATACATTTAATAATAAAAATAATTTAAATACAAATAACAACATTAATAATAATGATGCTAATAATGATATTATTAATGATAATAATATTTTGTCTTACTTTATAATAATAATAAAGATAACTATAATAATAATAATTATTAATCATAACAACAATATCTTAATAATACAATCTATAATTAAGATATAATATGTTACCTATTTTCAATTTTATATAATACTATTAATGCTACAGATAATAATATTATTAATACGAAAAAAATAATAATAATAATCTTATAGCAAATATATTGTTAAATTATAATTTTATATCATATAATAACATATGTTGAATATCTACTATTTATTCATTTTAACAATACATACTTATTCTGTTTAATATATTATATTTTATTATTTCTGATTATTATTATATATATATATATATATATATATATATATACCTACAATTACATTTATATATATATATATATATATATATATATATATATATATATATATCTATATAAATATATTCATTTACAAATAATTGTTCGTGAATCGTCAGGCTTGGCCAAAAGGGTAACTAATTATCTAAACATAGATTTCAAGTTTTCTAGACTCAACGTTAAGGATTTTGCTTATCGCGTCGGAAACATATAAAGGTTAGGGTTTAAATTTGGTCGGAAATTTCCGGGTCGTTACAGTACCCACCCGTTAAAGAAATTTCGTCCCCGAAATTTGATAGAGGTCGTTATGAATAACAATAGGAATGTTTTCATGATGAATATGAAGTGATAATGGAGTTTTATCGTCATTGAGTAATGTAGATAAAACGATTCGATTACGCGGAAAATATAAATGAGACCATCGCAAAAGAGTGAGATAAGTAAAGATATATTCGTTATAACTGATGATTGATTTCCGGATTTTAAGGGATTTAAGGGAAACTTTACGTAATGAGATTTGGTTTTTCGGCGATCATGATTTTCTTTGATTTAACGCAGCCTTCTATTTTGATTTCTTTGTCGAATATTTTACTATAAATTCACCTCATTCCCTTCCTTACTTCCATACCTCACATCTTCTACTCTTTCTCCTTAATTCCTACTTTAAGACGTTTGTCAATATGCTCCATCCTATTCTGATTCTCGATATACTTCAAATTTTCATATTTCTCATTCTTTTCTTTCATCGACCGCCAGAAAAATCTATTCACTTCTATTATTTCTTTGAGACTATAATGTTTTTAATTCTCCCGTGTCTTTACGTTGCAATACGTATTGTTATACACGGTTTGAAATTTCGGGGTTATTATCGAGCTTTATATTCTTCATTATTTTTCAGAGCTTCATGCTTTCGTTTCCTCTTCCCGACTTCGAGTCAAGTGAATAATGGTCCAGAATTCATAGGTATAAAATTCGAAATGAACGTAACTATTGCTTTAAGAAAGAAATGGTAACGGCACCATTTTTTTTTTTTTTGATTTATCAAATTACCAGAATATCCTGGAAAGATAGAACTATCAAGATGATATGTTCTGAAGATTGGATAGAATATAAGAGTCGTGTAACATGGCACATGTTGATGGTATTGTGAATCATCACATTCCATTAGAAACTCAATCATGACTTACTGTAATATAATGAAGTTGATCAAGTTTCATTATATTATACTAATTCACGCATCAGTTTCCAACACTGCTTCAAAACATTCATATTTTAAACTTGAAGATTTCAGAATTTAGAAACTAACACAGTTTCTTTTATGTTGTAACGCAGATATTACGGGGAGATAGATGATTGTAGATAGGAATAGTTGTGAAAATATCTTTAGAAATATGGAGAATATGTATAGCGGAAAATATGAAGATATCTTATAATATCTAAGATAAGACGATGATGAAGAATATCATCTGGAAAGGTCTAGAATAAGGAGTAGCGTTCTTACTAACGGTTTCAGCAGGCACTGAATCATTTGAATTCTTTAAAAGCAGGTTCAGTCCTTGTATTTGTTCTTTGTTTCCTTCACGGTTAACTCAATCCATTTTTCAGTACCAAATTTTCTATTGAGCGTTCCTAACACTCCCTTCTTTATCATCAAACTTTTGGCCATTTAGGCCATCTACAATTTACTGTTTCCTCTGCATTTAATGCAGCCATATCTGAATCGTCGGTTATCAATCCAAGGTGTTTTCGGGCGAATTGTGTTTTTTAGATGATTAAACGCTTATGATAGTATGGTGGAATATAAAAGGTTTTCCGATAACGAAGGCGCAAGGACATGGTGTATATACCGAGGTTATAATAAGACTGGTCTTACTGAGAAGTCGAAGTTAATTTGCTGGAGCTGTGACAAAATTGGCTAATTTGGAAAGGGATTGTAAAGTTATTTTGGGTAATAATAACACTAAAGGAATTAACACTGCTACGTTGACTCAGTTTCCGAGAGTTTTTAGGTGCATAACTATATGCAAAAATCTTTTCTTCCGTAGATGAAGTGCGATTAGTTCAATTTCTCGATTGAGGGATTTTCAAAAATCATGAAAGATTTAAACGCAAATTGTAACTGTCGAGGTATAAATGAAATTTAAGATGAAATCAAGTGGCAAACTTGAAGAATTGTTTAGTTTCATATGTTATAATCAATATTTTAATTCATTTTAATTGTCTAAAGTTAGCAGTCCAAGAGTCCAATTGTCCAATAGTCCAATAAATTCATGTATAATTTAATATATAATATTCGAATTAATTAATACGTATCGTGACCCGTGTACCGGTCTCAGTATTGATCACAACTCAAACCATATATATATTTTGGAATCAACTCCAACCCTGTATAGCCAACTCCAACATTCACATATAGAGTGTCTATGGTTGTTCCGAAATATATATATAGATGGGTCGATATGATAAGTCGAAACCTTGTATACGTGTCCCGTTATTTAAAATGCGTAAATAACAGAATGACGATAAATAAAGTGCGTAAAATAAATAACAGAAATTAAATGACGATAAATAAAATTGCGAGAATGTAAATTGCGATAAATTAAATGTTAATCAGTTAGCTGGGAACAGTTAGCCGGAACAGTTAGCGTGGAATCCTTATCAAATTTCAATTAGTTAATTCGTCTGTTTCTAACATATTTTATTTTGCCAATGTTTCTTCATTATGCCACTTGTTGGATTTGGATAGGTAAAAAAATCCAAATATGAAATTTAAAGGGAAATGGTTAATCTGGGTGACTGTGATGACCCGAAAAATTTCGACTAATTTAAACCAATTCTTTTTATGATTTAATATTATGTAAATATACATATATGTATGTATATATATATATATATATATATATATATATATATATATATATATTATAAGATGTACAAGTAAAAAACGACTTTTCTACAGTAAAACATTAATTGCTACAGTGAAACCGTATTTTGCTACAGTGCTACAGTGAAAACGACTTTGCTACAGTGATTTGCTACAGTAAAACACTATTTGCTACAGTAAACACTATTTGCTACAGTAAAACACTATTTGCTACAGTAAACACTATTTGCTACAGTAAATACTATTTGATGTCGACGAACTAGCAAACAAAAACAGAAAAGGCGGCCATGCGATCGCATGGCAAAAACACTGAAAACTCATGCGATCGCATGAGCTACAGTAAATCGAAAAGTAATATAAATACGCAGTTTGTTCGACGAAGTTTTTTCACATTATCTCTTAATATTTATATTTATATTATAATTATAATTTTAAATTTAAGTTTAATAATAATAAGGTATATACGAGGGTGTTTTTAATTCGGGTTTCAAACCGCTTTAAGCTAAGGAAATATTAGGTATTATTCGGGGTATTGTTCTTGAATCCAAGGCCAACCATACAGTCATCTACCATCATTACGTCTACGCAATTTGCCTACAATATTGAATCGCAATATTGAACTGTGAGTTATAGTCTCCCTTTTTAAATGCTTTAAATATTTTTGGGCTGAGAATACATGCAATTTATTTTAAACGCAATAAGACACAAGTACATACAAAATTCTACACTGAGTTAAACCGAAAATCCCTTAGCTTTGGTAACTAGTAGCTGCCAGTACATAGGATATGGACTGGTGGGCGCGAATAATTGTATATGGATCCATAGGGCTTGACATCCCCGTCCGAGCTAGAGCGCTAGCCTTTTAACGGACGTATGTTATTTGAGTTTAAGACACGTTGGTTTGCGCGTATTAAAACGAATGGGGTAATTATCACTATAGCGTTAAGTTTAGTTACCAGGGTGCTCTGTTACGTAGAATCTATTGATAAACTTTTGATGAAATCTTGTGGTCTATCTTTATATATGTTTATGACTCGAGCAATTAAACCTATAACTCACCAACATTCGTGTTGACTTTTTAGCATGTTTTATTCTCAGGTCCTTAGAATGCTTCCGCTGTGATGTGCTTGTTGCTTGCATGGAGTCTCTCATGCTTTGTACAAAGTTTATTGCATTCAAAATAAAACTGCGTTGTGTAATAAATAATTGGACTGTGATGTCAACCTGTAAATTAAAGACTTATGTATTTTGGGGTTTTGCTTATACCTAAGCACTCGCCCACATGTTTATAACTTTCTATGTTTAGAAAGTCACTTATTTTAATGAATGCAATATTTTATCAAAACGTATCATATAGAGGTCAAAACCTCACTGTGGAATCAATGATTAACGTGCCGCGTCAATAGCGATTTTGACGGGTCGTTACAGTTGGTATCCGAGCCTGAGGTCATAGGGAACCAGAAATTACATTATTGTGTTTAACTGGTAATTGTTAGGATGCATTAGTGAGTCTGGACTATGACCATATCTGTTTTTCCTGATTTTTGCTTATTATTTGGTCAAAAACATTATATGTGATATATTTATATGCTAACGTAATTGTTGTTTCAATTATGTAATAGATGACTTCCTCTAATCCTATCATTTTGTACGACTCGGAATCGGACACTGAATCTATTCTATCCACAACTGAAAAGGGCGTTCCAATACCTATTAAAGAAGAAATTGTGTTAGCCGGGGAATCTCAACTCCCGGTAAACCCAGAGGAGGTTCCAGCTCCACCCAACTCTAGTTTTCCGGAGCCACAGTATCGTTGGCATGGACCCATGATCCCTGGAGTAAACGAGGATCGTCCATTTCTAAACAAATATGGACATTGGTCCAGATATACCGCCGACGGGCGGGTTGTGCCGATTACGCCTGGCAGATTTCGGTTCATGACCACCGGTACATATTCTTGCAGTTCGTCATCATATTCTCCTACACATGACTCAGACAGTTCGTCATCAGACGAGATCAGTAAGGAGGAGGATTTCGCTAATGAAATAAAAGAGATCACTAAGGAGAAATTCCAACTTGCTATAGATAATAAAAACAACCACAATAATAAAATGTCCTTAATTATTAAAAAAGAACAGGACCATTCGATCCGTAACCACCCTTATTGTATTAAACCCACTGAGGCAACAGGTACCTCAAAACCCCAACTAAAAATAAAATACACTGCCAGAATGTCTGTCGGACCATGTGCACACAAACAATTGGCAGAGAGAACCAAATGGGAAGAAGTTTCTGATAGTTCTGAATGAACGACCTCGCAACCATAAATCTTCCATGCGCTATTTTATTGCTTATGTGTGCTACTCTATCTTGTTATGTAAAATAAGCATATGTAAAATATCAGTATTGTATGGTATTGTATTATTTTGGTTTATTAATAATAAATGCATGGAATGATTATTTGTATTATTACTACTTCTTATTATTATTATTACATAATAATGTAGTAACTCGCTATAATTTTCATAGTGGAATATTATTAGGATTTTAGTAGTTGATTCCTTGTACTAGCTATTATGTATGAACTTAACGGGTAGGTAATACCCTAGAAATAATTATAAAATGCTAATAAGAAGAAAAGGCTTTTATAATAATCGGTTCATATTATTAATATGCTACGATTAACTATTGACAACTCATTTTACCTATAATATTCTATATGATTAAATTATATCTGTTGTGTTTATTGAAGAAACATGTCTCAAATATCGGATGCTGAGTTTGAGCAACTAGTCGAGAAACGTGTGAATGAAAGAATTGCTGCAGCCGAGGCAGCAAAAGCAACAGCCGAAGCAGCAGCCAAAGCAGCAGCCGTAAACACAAACTCACGAAACGGATGTTCATACAAAACTTTTCAAGGATGCAAACCACAGACGTTTAGTGGAACCGAGGGACCAGTCGGTCTAACCCGATGGTTTGAAAAGATGGAGTCCGTTTTCAAAATCAGTAATTGTGCGAACGGAGACAAGTCAAAGTATGCTTCGTGCACGTTGCAAGACGGTGCACTTACTTGGTGGAACAATTATGCTAAAGCAGAAGGAATAGATACGGCATATGATATCTCTTGGGAAGAACTGAAAAAGATGCTAATCGAGGAGTACTGTCCTCGAAACGAGATCAGAAAAATGGAATCTGAGTTACGTAATCTGAAGGTTATCGGCGCGAATCTCAATAACTATGAAAAGCGTTTCATGGAACTAGCCTTGTTGTGTCCCGAATTGGGGCCAAACGAGAAACGAAAGATAGAAATGTATATTGACGGTTTATCGATCAATATCAAAGGAAATGTTACATCGTCCAAACCGAATACGATGCAGGAAGCCATGACAATGGCACACCAACTCATGGACCAGATCACAGAGAGTTCGATTAAGGCACCAATTACCGAAGTCAAGACAACTGAAGGAAAGAGGAAATGGGAAGACTATAAGGGCAAAAGTACTCACCTGAAGAAACAAGAAACTTTTAAAGGTAACCAAGATGGGGCAACTGCAAGTCCAAACTATAAGGGACCCCATCCATTCTGCAAAAGATGTTACACACATCATGCAGGTTATTGCCAAGTGGTCTGTGACAAGTGTAACAAGAAAGGACATGTGGCGAAAGATTGTTATGCCACCGTTTCTGAAGTAAAGACAAAATCGACCGATGTCAAGAAATGTTATGGATGCGGGAAGTCTGGTCACTTTATAAATCAATGCCCTGATAAGGAGAAGAACAAAGAACCCGCACGTGGGAGGGCATTTAATGTTAGTGCCAGTAAAGCACGTGAGGATCCTAATCTTGTCACGGGTACGTTTACCGTTAATAATCAACTAGCTTCTATTATGTTTGATACGGGTGCTGATAGAAGTTATATGTGTAAAGACTTTAGTTTTAAACTAAAATGTGCATCATTACCTCTAGACGATAAATATACTATTGAATTAGCTAATGGTAAACTGATAAAAGCCGATAAAATTTGCCATGGTTGCGAAATGAATCTCGCTGGTGAAACCTTCAAAATCGATTTGATACCCGTAGAATTAGGAAGTTTTGACGTAATCGTTGGCATGGACTGGATGTCCAAAACAAGAGCGGAAGTTGTTTGCGCTGAGAAAGCAATCCGCATCCCTCGTAAGGATGAAACGTCATTAATGATTTATGGGGAGAAGAGCAACTCAAAGCTGAACTTTATCAGCTGTATGAAGGCCCAGAAACTTATAAGAAAAGGTTGTTATGCTATTCTGGCACACGTAAAGAAGATCGATACTGAAGAAAGAAGCATTAATGACATGCCGGTTGTAAGAGAATATCCCGGAGTATTTCCAGAAGAATTACCGGGGCTACCTCCACACAGGTGTGTAGAATTTCAGATTGATCTCATACCAGGAGCTGCACCTGTAGCCCGATCTCCATATAGACTTGCACCTTCAGAAATGCAAGAATTACAAGACCAGTTGCAAGAATTATCGGACCGTGGATTTATTCGTCCTAGTTTTTCACCTTGGGGTGCTCCTATTCTGTTCGTCAAGAAGAAGGATGGATCTATGAGAATGTGCATAGATTACCGAGAATTAAACAAATTAACGATCAAGAATCGGTACCCATTACCGAGGATTGATGATTTGTTTGATCAATTGCAAGGATCAAGTGTTTATTCTAAGATTGATCTACGCTCCGGATATCATCAACTGAGAGTGAAGGAAGAAGATGTTCCTAAAACCGCGTTCAGAACCCGTTACGGTCACTATGAGTTTCTAGTCATGCCTTTTGGATTAACTAATGCTCCAGCAGTATTCATGGATCTAATGAATCGCATCTGTAGACCGTATTTAGACAAATTTGTCATTGTTTTTATCGACGACATATTGATTTACTCGAAGAACAAGGAAGAACATGAGCAACACTTAAGACTGGTACTGGAGATACTCAAGAAAGAAGAATTGTATGCAAAATTTTCGAAGTGTGATTTCTGGTTACAAGAAGTACAATTTTTGGGCCATGTTGTCAGTAAACATGGAATTAAAGTTGACCCCACCAAGATCGAAGCCATTAGTAAATGGGAAACCCCGAAGACTCCAACACAAATTCGCCAATTCTTAGGTCTTGCTGGTTACTACCGAAGATTCATTCAAGATTTCTCTAGAATCGCCAAACCCTTAACTTCATTGACTCAAAAGGGAAAGAAATATGATTGGTCCACGGAACAGGAATCCTCATTCCAGTTATTAAAGAAGAAGTTAACGTCTGCACCCATTTTGTCATTACCAGAAGGAAATGATGATTTCGTGATCTATTGTGACGCTTCACGCCAAGGTTTAGGATGTGTATTAATGCAACGCACAAAAGTTATCGCATATGCCTCACGACAACTAAAAATTCATGAAAAGAACTATACGACACACGATTTGGAACTTGGAGCTGTAGTTTTTGCACTCAAAATATGGAGACACTATTTATATGGCACCAAGTGTACAGTGTACACCGACCATAAGAGTCTTCAGCATATTTTTGATCAAAAACAACTCAATATGAGACAACGTCGCTGGGTAGAGTTGTTAAACGATTACGATTGTGAAATCCGTTACCACCCCGGAAAGGCTAATGTTGTAGCTGATGCCCTAAGTCGAAAAGAAAGAGTAAAACCTCTTAGGGTCCGAGCTTTGAATATTACAATTCGTACTGATCTCACAAAGCAAATTCAAGCAGCACAGTTAGAAGCTTTAAAAGAAGAAAACGAAAAAGGTGAAATGAGCAAAGGGATAGAAAAACAACTTGAAGTAAAAGCCGATGGAACCCTGTATTTTGCTGGTAGGATATGGGTACCAAGACATGGTAACCTAAGGCAACTAGTACTAGATGAAGCACACAAAACGAGGTACTCAATTCACCCAGGAAACGGAAAAATGTACCACGATCTCAAGAAGTTTTATTGGTGGCCTAATATGAAAACAGAAATTGCTACTTATGTAAGCAAATGTTTAACGTGTGCAAAGGTCAAAGCTGAGCACCAAAAGCCGTCAGGATTACTGCAACAACCAGAAATTCTGCAGTGGAAATGGGAAAGAATAACCATGGATTTCATTACGAAATTGCCAAGGACTGCAAGTAGTCATGATACTATTTGGGTGATAGTTGATCGTCTAACTAAATCAGCTCACTTCCTACCAATAAAGGAGACAGACAGTATGGAGAAATTAGCACGCCTATATTTGAAGGAAGTAGTTTCCAGGCATGGTGTACCCATCTCCATCATATCTGATCGCGACACCCGATTCACATCACGTTTTTGGCAATCATTACAAAAAGCATTGGGAACTCGATTAGATATGAGCACCGCTTATCACCCACAGACAGATGGTCAAAGTGAAAGAACAATACAAACATTGGAAGACATGTTACGGGCATGCGTGATTGACTTTGGAACCAGTTGGGATCGACACTTACCGTTGGCAGAATTTTCATACAATAACAGCTATCATACGAGCATCAACGCAGCACCATTTGAAGCACTTTACGGTAGAAAGTGCAGATCTCCTATCTGTTGGAGTGAAGTAGGAGAAAGACAACTTACTGGACCAGAAATTATTCACGAAACCACCGAAAAGATCATTCAAATACAACAGCGATTGAAAACGGCCATGAGTCGCCAAAAGAGTTATGCTGATGTAAGAAGAAAACCGCTAGAATTTCAAGTGGGCGACAAAGTCATGTTGAAAGTGTCACCCTGGAAAGGCGTTGTACGATTCGGTAAACGAGGAAAGCTAAGTCCTAGGTACGTAGGACCCTTTGAAATCACCGAAAGAATTGGAGCAGTTGCTTATCGATTAAGGCTACCACAAGAACTTAGTAGTGTTCACGACACATTTCACGTGTCAAATTTGAAGAAATGTTTAGCTGAAGAGGATGTCGTAATTCCTCTTGACGAAATACGAATCAATGATAAACTCCATTTTATCGAAGAACCTGTTGAAATCATGGACCGTGAGGTCAAACAATTAAAACAAAGCAAAATACCGATAGTTAGAGTTCGTTGGAACGCAAGACGAGGACCCGAGTTTACTTGGGAACGTGAAGATCAAATGAAGCAAAAGTATCCACATTTGTTCACTGATATCGCTCATGAAACAGGTACTACTCAAAATTTCGGGACGAAATTTTCTTTAACGGGGAGGTACTGTGATGACCCGAAAAATTGCGACTAATTTAAACCAATTCTTTTTATGATTTAATATTATGTAAATATACATATATGTATGTATATATATATATATATATATATATATATATATATATATATTATAAGATGTACAAGTAAAAAACGACTTTCCTACAGTAAAACATTAATTGCTACAGTGAAACCGTATTTTGCTACAGTGCTACAGTGAAAACGACTTTGCTACAGTGATTTGCTACAGTAAAACACTATTTGCTACAGTAAACACTATTTGCTACAGTAAAACACTATTTGCTACAGTAAACACTATTTGCTACAGTAAATACTATTTGATGTCGACGAACTAGCAAACAAAAACAGAAAAGGCGGCCATGCGATCGCATGGCAAAAACACTGAAAACTCATGCGATCGCATGAGCTACAGTAAATCGAAAAGTAATATAAATACGCAGTTTGTTCGACGAAGTTTTTTCACATTATCTCTTAATATTTATATTTATATTATAATTATAATTTTAAATTTAAGTTTAATAATAATAAGGTATATACGAGGGTGTTTTTAATTCGGGTTTCAAACCGCTTTAAGCTAAGGAAATATTAGGTATTATTCGGGGTATTGTTCTTGAATCCAAGGCCAACCATACAGTCATCTACCATCATTACGTCTACGCAATTTGCCTACAATATTGAATCGCAATATTGAACTGTGAGTTATAGTCTCCCTTTTTAAATGCTTTAAATATTTTTGGGCTGAGAATACATGCAATTTATTTTAAACGCAATAAGACACAAGTACATACAAAATTCTACACTGAGTTAAACCGAAAATCCCTTAGCTTTGGTAACTAGTAGCTGCCAGTACATAGGATATGGACTGGTGGGCGCGAATAATTGTATATGGATCCATAGGGCTTGACATCCCCGTCCGAGCTAGAGCGCTAGCCTTTTAACGGACGTATGTTATTTGAGTTTAAGACACGTTGGTTTGCGCGTATTAAAACGAATGGGGTAATTATCACTATAGCGTTAAGTTTAGTTACCAGGGTGCTCTGTTACGTAGAATCTATTGATAAACTTTTGATGAAATCTTGTGGTCTATCTTTATATATGTTTATGACTCGAGCAATTAAACCTATAACTCACCAACATTCGTGTTGACTTTTTAGCATGTTTTATTCTCAGGTCCTTAGAATGCTTCCGCTGTGATGTGCTTGTTGCCTGCATGGAGTCTCTCATGCTTTGTACAAAGTTTATTGCATTCAAAATAAAACTGCGTTGTGTAATAAATAATTGGACTGTGATGTCAACCTGTAAATTAAAGACTTATGTACTTTGGGGCTTTGCTTATACCTAAGCACTCGCCCACATGTTTATAACTTTCTATGTTTAGAAAGTCACTTATTTTAATGAATGCAATATTTTATCAAAACGTATCATATAGAGGTCAAAACCTCACTGTGGAATCAATGATTAACGTGCCGCGTCAATAGCGATTTTGACGGGTCGTTACAGTGAACGGATACATATATCGGTAGTTGTAAGTAGGATAATAAATAATCGTTGAATCAGATTCGAAGAATGTACAGTGTAACTTATTAATGTGAATTCTAAGTATTCCTCGGGTACTACCCACCCGTTAAAATATTTTCATCATTAACAGTTTGTACGAAAGAATTTTTAATTACAATCTTTATGAAAATATACTTGCATATATATTTTCTTCAGATGTAATCATGGATTCAATGAGTCATTAAGATATTAAACTCATTTGATTTATCATTAACACTTGATTACGTGATCTCTAAATCATTAGAGATTACATAATTGTCATGTTGAACGGAGATAAATGAGGTAGAATGATACGTAAAGCGAAGATAATCGATGTAGAACGATACGTAGAATGAAAATAGAGTAGATAGAACGATATGTAGAACAAAGATTATTTTTGAAGTTTATGACGCAGTTGTGATTTGGGGGTGATAAGGGTACTGTTGACGTTGATGATGGTGATACAGATTATGCGGTTGGTGCTGATGCTGGTGTTTGCAACCTTCGCACATTGTTCACCAACGTCGTCACACGAGCGCGAAGTTCGTTAATTTCTGCTAGTACACCGGGATGATTGGCGGTTGGAGCGAGCGAATGAACTAGATTCGAAATATGGGATAGTATATAGTCGTGACGAGATACTCTAGAAATGAGTGAGAAAATGGTGTTTCAAATAGGTTCGCCGGTAAGTGCTTCAGGTTCATCGCCAAGAGGACAATTTGGTGGATGGAATGGTTATTTGATGTGAAATGATTTTCGGATATCGGATGATATTCTAGATATATAGAATATCTATATACATAGTACTAAAGATTTCGTAGACTACAGAGGAACCTACGGCATATGTCAGGCAAGTCTACAGATGCGCTACGATATGAATTTTGTCTATACACTATCGATGCACTAAATGCAGTAAGACATGTCTAGACTTAAGAATGATAAGCAGGTAATTCCCTAAGGATGATAAGCAGATGATTTCCGACTAGAAATGATAAGCAAAACTTTTGACATGTAGACACGGTCAAAGTCCAGACTCACTAATGTATCCTAACAACTACTAGTCAGACACACTAATGCAAGGCCTGGTTCACTAAGACCACCGCTCTGATACCAACTGTAGAAACCCGAACTAATCCTCCCGGACGGAGTCTTCAACAGTTGGTTCCATTGCGCTGATCGACTCCATGTAAGGTCCTTAATATGAGCTATTGCACAGCGGAAGACTTAATTTGTACCTGAGAATAACATGCTTTAAAAGGTCAACATAAAGTTGGTGAGATATATAGGTTTGATGCTAGCAGCGTAATAACTATGGACCACAAGATTTCATATTTAAAAACATAATACACTCGCAAGTGTATGAAAAGCATTCCAAGCAGTGGGCACCCGGTAACTAGCCTTAACATGAGTGTGTACCCCTGAGTTATAATAATATGTGCACCGAATCAAGTGCGTTCCGTTAACCTCGAAGTACTAAACACCCGTTCTTCTAGTTTAGTAGTGACTAGAACAACATCTGGGTGGGGGTGTAAAACCCGATAGATCTATCTTTAGGATTCGCGCCTACCAGTTCATAAACCAATAGTTAAAGTTACCAAGCTAGGGGATTTTTGATTCAAACCCATGTAGAACGTAATTTTAGTCACTTGTGTCAATAACGTAAATCATTTATAAAAATAGCGCATGTATTCTCAGCCTAAAAATATTTAAAGTTTAAAAGGGACTATATACTCACCTAATGTATTTTGTAGTAAAAATACATATAACATCAATGAACACGTATAAGGTTGGCCTCGGATTCACGAACCTATATCATTTGTATATTTATTAATATACATAGTTGTAATCAAATAAGTATATATATTACTATTAATGATATAATTTTTTTTAATGTTAATAACCTATATATGTCATTTTATATATTAAGTAGATAACCATACTTATATAATTAAGTTTTGTTTTAAATAATATGTATATATGTATTTATATATATATTTGTATATCTATGTTTAAAAAAAAAATCTTTTGTTTGTTAACTAAAAGATGATAATAATATCATTAATATTAGTAATAATGATGATATTATTGATACTAATTATACTAACAATACTAATAGTTTCATTGGTAGCTTTGATATTAATAATAATAAATAATAATAATTATAGTATAGATAATAATAATCATAATAATAATTATTAAATATTAATGATGATACTTTTAATCAATAATAATAATAAATATAATATTTATAATAATATTATTGGTAATATTAAGAATAATACTCCTTAATAATAATACTTGTGATGAAAATAATGTAAACTACATTAAAGATAAGGATCATGTTATTATTAGTAATAATAAGTGATAATATAATTATAGGATTAATAATAATAACAATAATAATAAAAATAATAATTTTTAAAAGAAATCTACCTTTCCAAAAACGAAATAAAAAAAATATGTCCCAACCAAGTCTCGAACCCCTGACCTCCCGCACACCCGACATCCCCTTAAACCATCAGGCTGTTGCCCGTTTCTCTGTTTTATTCCTATCCGTAATGTATATAACCCGTGTAGTATCACTGTGCCATTTCTTCTTCCATATCAGTCAATCAGAGAACGAGGTCAAATATCTTAACCCATTTGATTTCTGGTTTTTAGGACTCTCACAAGAAATATATTCAACCTAAAATTGTTTCTTGAGTGGATTGAAATCGAAGAAAAAAAAAATATAAAAATATAATACAGCGACGGTATGAACCAAAGGAGTAAAAATCGACTTTCAATTTTCTGAGCTGTTTTAGACGAAATTTACAAAACGAAATATGTTTCAAATCGATCTTAGGAACTTTTGACATCCTCAATTGAAACAGAAATATCAAATTAGAACCGAATTCCATGAAGAACATAAACATTGACTTTTAAGTTTCAAACTTTAACCTCGAAATTCTTGATTGTTAAAACGAATTAAGGTATAAGAATTTGCAGAAAGATTGAACAAAAGACTCCTAACAAATCTGCTTTAACGAATTTGGAAATAAAAATCGAAATCGAGCTTTTGATGTTTTGGTCAAGATCAGAGGTATGCGACCTCAATTTTTTTTTAAAGATAGTATGTTTTAATTCCAGATGCATATGTTCAATATATTTATGTGCTGGAGTTTTTGTTTTTAACAGCAAAATTAATACCCAAATCGATTTATAATAGGAAGAGAAATAGACAGATAGTCACGGACCAACAAGAAAAAGGAGGAAAAAAAATAGTACAGGGAGTAATCCAGTATTCGTTTGTATATTTATATATTTATCTTCTCTTTTTTTTTATTTAATATATATATTTAATAAATATAGGTATATTAATAATACATTTAATAATAAAAATAATTTAAATACAAATAACAACATTAATAATAATGATGCTAATAATGATATTATTAATGATAATAATATTTTGTCTTACTTTATAATAATAATAAAGATAACTATAATAATAATAATTATTAATCATAACAACAATATCTTAATAATACAATCTATAATTAAGATATAATATGTTACCTATTTTCAATTTTATATAATACTATTAATGCTACAGATAATAATATTATTAATACGAAAATAATAATAATAATAATCTTATAGCAAATATATTGTTAAATTATAATTTTATATCATATAATAACATATGTTGAATATCTACTATTTATTCATTTTAACAATACATACTTATTCTGTTTAATATATTATATTTTATTATTTCCGATTATTATTATATATATATATATATATATACCTACAATTACATTTATATATATATATATATATATATCTATATAAATATATTCATTTACAAATAATTGTTCGTGAATCGTCAGGCTTGGCCAAAAGGGTAACTAATTATCTAAACATAGATTTCAAGTTTTCTAGACTCAACGTTAAGGATTTTGCTTATCGCGTCGGAAACATATAAAGGTTAGGGTTTAAATTTGGTCGGAAATTTCCGGGTCGTTACATAAGAGGATGTAACACTTATGTGTTTAACCTTATTTCAAGTTAAATTATCATTAAGATGTCATTAGGTGTGATTAATTAAGATTAACATCTTTTAGTTCAAAACTCTTTTGAAAACATTAGGAGGAAGCTATTCTAAGCATATTGAAAAAGGTTTTGTAAATTATAGATGCCTCAAAGTGGTCAAACTCAAAATGGTTGGAAATAGTAACAGAAGAAACTGCAGTCGACCCACAATTGACCGTGGAGTCGACCGTGCATCGTGTTCCTCAGAACTAAGGTACAGGACATCTACGGTCAGACCTGTGGTCAACAGTGGACCCAGCCGTGCTCATCCAGAGTTTTTCAAATGACTCTTTTGACTTGTGTATTATGTGCATTGGTCGTTTGATAGAGATCGTGTTGGCTCGTGAACTCGTGTTGTTCTCTATGCTTTTTAAGCACATAAGACTTGGTGTCATCATCAAAATAAAGTGGTTAACATTTGAATATTATCATTGGATCACTTATTAGAGTTTCCGTTCAATGAGATAATTGGTGTGTCACTATTCAATACTAGGACTAGCATTGGATGATATAACACCCACTATACAAATTCCCGTGTCATGCTCATCTTTCTCCTTTTAACTAGGGGTTATTTTGTTAGAGCTTAATAGTTGTACTGTATCGCAAACCTAAACCCAAGGTTTTGTTGTGGATGGCACATTTCATTACCTTAGTTCCTTTATGGTGTGCATCATGTTTCATATAACAGGAATCGTTTTGCTAACACATCATATGATTCACATTTACATAAAGTATTGAACATCTTCGAGCTAAGGGGTTTTTAGTCTGAACTCATGCAATACGTAGTTTATCTCTAAATCATCGTGTCTGGTTGTAAAATCTGTGTCAATAACGTGTATTCACCCAGAGTATAAACAGTAAAAGTTGAAAATACAGTAGGACGGTGAACTCTCGTATAGTAAATTTTTGGAAAACTAGTAAGCATGTATTCTCACCCCAAAAACAATAATGAAAAAAGGGGCCATAACTCACGTTTAGCTAGGCTACAAATAGCACAATAGATAACAAGATATAGGTCCTTGACCCATAGACTTAACCTAAATATACAAGTTGGTTAATAAGTGTCTAATAAGCTAAGTCGGTCCATAGGGTGCACGTAGTCCTATTGCTGAAGTCCGACTCACAATTACAGTAAAAGTCAACAAAAGTCAAAGCAAGTCAGCCGATGATCAACCACCGTCAATATGGTCAACATATGTCAACCATATCAGTAGGTTACTCATGTTGGTCAAACCATTCGACACATGTCAATCGTAAAGTTTTAGTTGAGGATTAACGTTTACATAACATGGCAAAATGATTCTTTCCAGATTAGTAGGTTAACTTATTAGATTTCCAAAAAGTTAAACCACGCTATAATACGATTTCTAGAACTCTAGATACATACAAATTTCACCACTTCAGTTTATGCACTCGCAAGCAAAAAGCCTATCAGTTGAACATAGTAATTCAACACACTACAAGGCCAATTGGAGAATTTTGAAAAGAAGTTCCTCTATCTACTGTAAAGAGAAGATAATTTTTGATTTAACCAATTGGTACAGTTTATTCGCGCAAGTCATTCCTTCAGTTTTCAAAGAAATTTCGGAAGCATATTATCTTGTAAAGCATTACCGCCACATAACACATCAAATCAATATACTGCCAATTAGAAACTCTTCCTAATCATGTTTTAGTTCATATTCCGAGAATCCATGGCAATTCATATTATCAATTAGTCACAATCACATAATGTTCATGCAAACGTCGAATAAAATTTATAAAACGTTGTCTTGGTTATAACTTGAGTTTTACAATTCAAGATCACGCAATATCTAGATGAAAACTTATTAGTTTTTCATAAGGATTTAATTTATCAAAACTTCATGATTTAATACCAAATCATGTATTTCCAGAAATCAGATTCATGCATAATTCATACCGAAATCGTTTTAATCCTAACTTTCGATCCGTAAATCGAAAACATATGATATCTAAACGCAATATTCATAATTTTTCGAAAGCTATTTAATTAAGAACAATTTAAGATCGGTAACATAACATTTCAGAAAAATCAGATTCAAGAACGAATTTGCATTAAAACCCTAATTGTACGTATCTTGCTAACCGTTTATCAAAATCGCGCGTTATCTACATGAAAGTTTAATAAATTTTTGATAGAAATTCAATTATGTACATATATTAACATTATATATCATGCAAAAATCAGTTTAGGTCTTATCAAATTCGTCGGCTCATCAAAGTAGCACACACGATCAATTAACAACCGAATTAAACGTACACAAATCAAGACTTGAGCACTAGACACTCTAGCAACCCTATACATATATAATAACAATAAAATCTGGAAAATAGAGTTTTAGATCATACCATAGAAAGAAATTAGTGGTATAGATGCGTAGAGCACGACGAGAGGATCACGAATCCGTAAGCGATTTAATGATCAAGCAACCAGTGAGGGTGAGAGTGAGGGATGAAGATGTCGATGGTGAGGGTTTTTGGAGCAGGTGTTGGTCGTGAATTGGGGGGGGGGGGGGGGGAGGGAGTATGTAAGTATTGTTTTTGATAAGTGATGGATTAGGGCTAGGTTAAAAGCTTAATGGATCACTTATTAGTCAATCGGGCCACAATTTAATCCAAACGAATGGGCTAGAGGGGGCTTGGCCGATTGGGGTTGCAAAAGAGGTGCCCATGGGCTCTCCTAGCTAGCTATATTGATTCTTTGGTCCGTTTCTAAGTTTCGATAACCGAAAATGCGAACCGAATCGCTAAACATTAATTCTATCAGATTCTTAAATTAAATTAATTTCTCTTAATTAATAAAAGAATTCTAATTTTCATAAATTATATAGAATAATTATTTTACTTACTAATTATTTAATTCATTGCTAAGTGTCGTTACGAAACCGAGAACCATAACGTTAATCGAGTGTTGAACGAATTCTTCGCGCTTTTAGTTTATAAATTTTCTAATAAATTAAACCTATTTTTAAAAAATAATAATTATATATAAAATAATTTTTAAAAGTGAATTATCATTCGTTTCGTTGTCTTAAAGACGTTTTTCCGATTTTCACTAACCACACGTTTTTCTCGCGTTTTCCAAGTTTCTCGCATACTTCTAAACCAAAGATGAAATCACGTAATATGTAGCACATTTTAAAATAGCATATCCTTAAAATAAATGGGTGTAGAAATTCATAGAATTTAACTAACGGTCGTTAAGTATTTAACCGAAAAGGTCGGGTTGTTACAATAATAATCTCGTCTTCCGAATTGAATTTGGAATTAAGTAAATACGATGCCATTTAATTATAAAAATAGTAGGATTGAAAGTGTAAAAATGATAGAAAGTATTGTATTTTGATGTGTTAAAAATGAGAGTGTGTATGGGTTTATATAAATAAATATATAAATTATTTTAAAAAAAAAAACTGAAAAATGGCATATAACCGTTGACAGCTTTAAATCCAGACCAATCACAAGCTGCCACGTACACTTGACGATTTTTTACAGGTAAAGCCCCAAAATCGTCACACGTGACGCGACGTTAAAGGTGTCAGAGGGCGTTACCCGTCGTCAGCGCGTTTGACGAAACCCTCCTACCTCGCGTTAAAAATGGTGTAATACCTCAACTGCACACTTCCTTTTAAATCATAATCTCGTTCAAAAAAATTGAAATACGTAATCGTTTATCATTAAAAGTCACATTATACTTTAAGGTTAACATACGACCCACCCTTTCCACAAGCAGTGTCCCTCTCTGACTTGCAATTTTTTAATCTAACCGTAGATTTATTTCTTCAATTAAACAATTAAACACTAAACAGTTAATTTAATTTAATATAATAATTTATAAAAAAAAAAAAATTTCAATTGATTGCAAATGACTAACATCTGTGAGCCAGCTGAAGGTTGTCCATCATTCTTCAAAGTAATTCGTTACCGTTCTTCACCTTATTTGGTAATCTTTCATTCTCTCCATATAACACAAAAAAATTACATAATATGTATATCAAGCATCTTAATTTCTTCGTTGATAAAAGTAATTTTTTTTTTTCAGTTTCCGGTTTTGGAATAATTAACTGTGTTATGAACTTATGATTTCATTGTATTTGGAGTTTGAATTTTGTATAGTGAATTTTAAATTATCTGAAATTTGAATTTGTTTGCAGTTTTTGCCAAATGCTTTTGTAAAGAAGTTTTCAGAAAAGATCCCTGAAAACTCCATATTTAAGGCTGTAGCAGGGGACCATTGTTGGAAGTTGAAGTTGGTAAAGATTGATGATAAGTACTGCTTTGCTGATGGGTGGGTTGAATTAGTCAAAGATGTCAAATTGGGTCCTAAGGATATGGTTGTATTTTGGCTAGTTGATCCTTTTACCTTTCAAGCTTCATTTCTTGATAAACATGGGTGTTGTAAAGATCTCACCTTTAACAAAACCAGTTAAGTTTCTCTCTTAATCTCTCAGTCTCTGCTGTTTTTTCCCCTTCTAATTTTGTGTATTGCAGATGGTGATGATAATGATGACGTTGCTGATGGTCATGATAATGATGATGTTGCTGATGGTCATGGTAATGATGATGAAAATGGTGTTGATGATGTTGTACATATGCAAGATAAGTACTTATGCTTTCAAAAGATCATTGAAAAAAGCCACATTTATACCATGGTAATGCACATGAATCCTTTCTCTTAGGGTTAAAATTACAGAATGGTATCAGTGGTACTATTTGTATGTTGTGTTCTCAAAGTTTATACCTTTATGTAGTTTTACCCTTTAAAGTTGTGATTAACAGTAATTATTGTTAAACTAAAGTCTTATTATCATCCACAAAAACATTTGTTTAACATCTTGTAATTAGTTATACATCATGGTATGTAACTATTTAAGTTTAAGTTTCTACAAAGCTCATGAGAATATATTTTTGAAAGTTGTGTAGCTTTATTTTTCATTTTCAAGATATCATTTAGTTTTCTTTGGTGATTATCAAATTTTTGCGGTAATAAACAGTTTTGAGTGTATTTTTTCATGGTAAAATTGATTTTGATTACCTCATTAATAATAATGAATGCACATTTTACCTATGCCGTGTGTAGTGGTTGCCAACGAAATTTGTGAAATCTGCGGGACTAGAAAATGAAACGAAGATAATGATGAAGGACCATGAGGGAAAAGAATGGATCATGGATATCAAGATTGAAGTTCACGGTCGGAAAACCAAACACAGGTTATCATCTGGGTGGTCGATTTTTCGTGATTATCACCAATTATCAGAAGGTGATGTATGTTTATTCAAGTTTAATAAAAAAGAAGGTGTATTGAATCTAACACAAGTACTCAAGAGTAAAAAAGCAATTGCAAAAGAAGATTTAACAGAGGAGGGGAAGACGACAAAAAGAGGAAGGCCGCCGTCTCATGGCGGTGGTGGTGGTGCGAACGTTGAGAATGAAAACGAGCCGAAAGTAATTAAGAAAAAAAGAGGAAGACCACCTTTGGAAAAACAAATTCCTGGTAGTGTTGGAGTTAAAATTATAGATGTAACGGTCCCAGAGGTGGTTGAGGTGCAAAGAAAGAGAGGACGGCCGCCACTTCAGAAAAATGGATCTGGCAGCCGTCCTGTGGAGGCGGAAAGGAAGAGAGGACGACCGCCACTTCAGAAAAATGGATCTGGCGGCCATCCTGTGGAGGCGGAAAGGAAGAGAGGACGGCCGCCACTTCAGAAACGTGGCTCTGGTGCTCGTTCCGTGGAGGCGAAAAGGCGGAGAGGAACGCCACCACTTCAGAAGCATGGCTCTTGTGCTCCCATGGAGGCAAAAACCAAGAGAGGAAGGCCGCTGCTGCCGCTTCAGAAAAATGGTTCTGGTGATTGTCCTATGGAGGTGAAAGAGGAATTTGATAGAAGCAACCATATTGTTTACTTTTAATTAATCTTATAATTGAGCATACTTGGTACTTGATGTTGGTGGTTACCACTTACAGTTGCTGTTTATATTTATATAATCAAGATGTGGTATTTGTATGTTTATTTGTGTTTTCTAAGAAATTTGAACTTGTGATGGCATTGTGCTGACAGACTCACTTAAGTAAAAAAACAAAAACAAACAATAAAAACAAACGCATATCAGTTAACGGATGGTGCAACTGCTTGTTTATGGTCATCAATAAATCAATCAATAATCCAGTAGTAGTCACGGTGACGTTGTGGTCAAGGTGATGGTCACGGTCACGATCATTAATAATAATAATATAATAATATAATGATGATGATAAGAATAATAAGATAATATTATAAATAAACGGATTCAAAAGTCAACATTGTATAAACCGAATCATGGGGGATAAAAAAATTAGCTTAAACCAAACCGCAAAAACAGAAATTAACAAGTTAAACAAAATAAACGTATAACCACCAACATGATGGGTAAAAGGTTAATAAGGCTAGCTAAAAACTAACAAGGCTATCAACTAAAACCCAAAACCCGAAAGCACCTAAACAATTTCCGACAAAACACCGAATCATTTAGAGAACGTCATTTCCCACTATACCATCGAAATCCAAGAAACCCCAACCGCTAAGAAACTTCACAAGATGCCACATAAAGGATCACAACAACAAAAAACATCCCCCCCTCCTCGCGCAGAAACCAAATCTTCATAAGGGACATCATCACCTAGTCCAACCCGGAAGAAGAAACCGGAAAAGAAGAGACTCGACGAAAAACCAACGTAAACAAGCAAAAATCAACCCACAACTAAAACTCACTGCTGACCACCTCCCGCTTTCTACTTCAGTAATTATGTGGATGACAGAGTAGCAAGGGCGGAAATAGAGTGGGGTGGGGTGGGGGCCCGCCTCTAGTGGATTTAAAACTTTCAGGTTTAAAATTTTAGATTTTCATATTTTGCCCCGAGAGTCTCGATATTTTGTCCAAGAGTCTTCATATTTTGTCCAAAAGCTTTTATATTTTGCCAAAAAAATTGATGTGTATGTAAACGCTTTAAAAAAAAATCCGCCTCAGTAAAAAAAAACATTCCTGGTTCCGCCCGTGTTGCTGAGAGTAGTAAGATCAATATTTCCTAACAGGTCCTTTCTATATCCTAGTATAAATATCTTGTTGGTCATTTTGATTACGTTATTCCATTACTTCTTTTCAATATAACATCCCTACAGTGGGGGAATATGGGCTAGCTTGGAAGGGGTGGGTGCCCCACCTGGCTTTTAACTTCTAACTAGCTATTTCACCTTATTTTGAGCTTTTTATATATTTGTGTTATATATCACCCCCTCTACATGCTACACACAAAGACAAACATATATTTGACCCATTAACAAATTTAGATACAATACCCCAAAATAAAGTGACTGTCCAGCATTATTGGTTATTTGGATTTTTCATCTTTATAATTTTATGAATTGAATAGCTTTCCCTATTCATGTTGCTGCAACTATTTTCTACTTCTGCTGATGCCATGCACACATCACTTATTATTAATGTTGCAACCAAACCATCTCATTAACTTTGTATTACTTCTTTTGAACAACCCTCTAACAACTAATTATCAAAGTATTTACTTATTGTAAACATGGGCATAAACACAACCAACAGAGTTTAGGTTGCAAAATTTTAAAAATCTTGACAAGTCTTTGGGGATCTCTTCAATTAAACCATATAATTTTTTTTTTTGATATTGCAAATGACTAGTTGTGAGTCAGTTGAAGGTTGTCCAACATTCCTTAAAGTGATTCGTTACCCTTCATCCCCATATCTGGTATTCTTATATATCCTCTATATCATTACCCATTACCCATTACCTATATATGTATATATGTGAATCATTGTATTTTTATATTAATGTGAATAATCTGTATTTTTTTAGACATTGCCAAAGGCTTTTGTAAAGAGTTTTTCAGAAAGGATCCCTGAAAATGCAACACTCAAGACTGAAACAGGGGAACATTCATGGAAACTGAAAGTTGAAAAAAATGGTGAAGATTACTGTTTTACTAATGGGTGGTGTAAAGTGGTCAAAGAAGTCCAACTTTGTGTTAAGGAATTTGTTGTATTTTGGTTAGTTGATCCCAACACTTTTAAAGTTTTATTTTTTGATGAAAATGGATGTGAGAAAGATCTCACCTTTAATGACACCAGTTACGTTTCCCTTCTTACTGTCTTTGTATTCCTTATATTTATGTGTGTGTATATACGTTTACAGTTTTATGGGATCTTTATCATAATTAAACAGTTGTTGGCGATGATGATGATGATGATGATGATGATGATGATAACAACAATGACGATGATGATGATGATGATGATGATGATGATGATGATGATGTTGTTGATGATGATGCTCATGATGTTGATAATGGTATTAATGTTGTTGATAATGATGGTGTTGATAATGATGATGATGATGATGATGATGATGATGCTGATGTTGATGATGAGGCTGTTAGGATTGATAATGATGATGATGATGATGACGATGATGATGAGGATGTTGATCATGATAATGATGACGTTGATGATGTTAATGTTGATGATGATGATGATGGTGATGATGATGATGATGATGATGATGATGATGATGAGGAGGAGGAGGAGGAGGAGGAGGAGGAAGATGGGAATTTGTGGTTTCAAAAGCTTATTGGCAAAAGCCATAAACATATCATGGTAGCAATTAAGAATCCTTCATCTTTAATTACAAATTAATTAATGTCCAATACTATATCATTTGTTTTTGAACAGTTTCTAATTGCCTCATGGATAATATAGTTATATATGGTACAGTATACTTGGTTTTTGAAGTTGATCTCTTATGTCTTTTACCTGATGATTGCACTAATTTACACTTTTTTTATTGCATCCTGTATGATGAAATTGATTATCATAATCTAATTTGTATTAGTAAATGAAAGTTTCTTTTTTTTTTCTTTTCATCATTATCTAATTTATTTTAGTAAATGAAAGTTTTTTTTTTTGTTCGGTTGTAGTGGTTGCCGGTGAAATTTGTGAGAGCTGCAGGACTAGAAAGTGCAACCACGTTAAAGTTGAAAGATCATGAGGGGAATGAATGGATGATGGATATAAAGATCGATCATGGCATGAGAACCCAATACAGGTTATCATCTGGGTGGTCCAAGTTTTATAATTTTCATCAATTATCAGAAGGTGATGTTTGCTTTTTCGAGTTCAACAAGAATGAAGGTATATTGAATTTAACTAAAGTACTCGAGAAGAAAAATTCAAAGAAGGGGATGTAAAAAACACCAAAAAAAAAAAGATCGATCTACTTGAAACGATACGATCAAACGATTCCAGAAAAAAAGTAAGAGGTGAAGGCCACGAATTCATAAAGCAGATGATGTTGTCGTTGTATGGAACGGTTAAGTTGAACTGAGGGATTGGTTAAGAAAACCTTATATGTGATGATTGAGCTTTTTTAATTGATAATGGTCTGGTGGTTACAATTTAGAATTTATGTTCACAATAAGATAAGGTAATTGTTTGATGATTTGTTTTCCCTAAAAAATATGGTTTGTAACTGGTGATGGTAAACATTATGATAAAACCTGTTAAGAATAAAGCACGTGAGCCCTAACAAAACTTGATAACCCTAAGTTATCAAACTCACTGACAATAAACGAAATATTTGATGTATACGAAGAAACTAGCAAAAAACGATAAAGACAAGAGAATTTAACGAGGTTATATGTAATCACGAATGATTACTTTAATCCTCTGTCACCAAGGAGAGTACTTTTACTGATAATTTTCGTGAATACATGTATGGGTTACAATATGATGCTTAGATAGGCAAAACAATACAAGGAATAGTTTTGGGAGCAAGAAAACGCGTATTCTATAATTTTCTCCCATCAGCCCCCAGCTCGCGATCAGGAGTCCCTAGCCTTCACAAGTTCCGTGATCGCGAAACTCATCCCTACAGAAATCTCCAGTCGCGAGTTCAACCCTTGCAACTATTTTTCGTTTTCTCGATTCCTTGTTTAACTCGATTCGCACTCCCAACAATCTCCCCTTGAAGAGACGTTAACCAACACCCATCTTTAACCTAACATCATCATCATCCCACCGCAACAACTTGATCCGCTAATTATACCTCCTTTTGATACCGCTGGATTTGCACCCGAATCATGCCGCACTTCACCCAATAAACTTCGAGCAAGTGAAGTCTTTCAACAACAAAAAATTCCGCTGAGCTATAAATCGATCCTTTTGTTACTATCTTGGAAACAAGAACTTTTCTTTGGCTATGGCACCTACCTCCTTAGTTTTGGAGATAACGGGTCGTTTGAGTTCGACCCGACCCAATCAATCCCATCGCCCAAGCGATCCACCCGTAGACAGTATCATCCACTCAATCTAACTTTCCAATAAAGTATAAACATGCCGGTAGAACGAACACATGGACATTGCCTATTAAAACCTTGCACGAGAGCACTTTCACACACTTAATCGTCCACTTTAACACCTTTGCTTTCACCATTTGAACACGACCACTTATGTGCGCACGAATTTGGACTCATCGGATGTATCATTAACCATGACTCTTAAGAAAACCTCTTGTTCATCAACCTCGGTCGGCCGCAACAAAGTTGCCATTGGAGAAGATCTTCTCGAAGTGACGAAGAGTCTAGTGTACTCAATTCAACCAGAATCTCCACTAGTTTCGAGCTCTCACTCAAACAAGACCTCTCAACAATACCGGAAAGCATTAGCACGCCAGGACTTTTTAACATCAACATAATCACCTAGCCATTCCTCTTTAGGAACTTCAACCATATACATAGTTCCCTTTTTATACCCGCGAGCAACCACATAATCTCCTTTAAACACTACCCACTTTTGATATTCAAATAGAACATTACAATTATCATCCTCCAATTGCACAACCGAAATAAACCGACTCTTGATCTTTAGGACAAACCACACATTCCTCAAGATCCAAGCATAATTCAATTGTCTAAGCACGAGATCACCATTACCCACAATATCAAGTGTACTCCCATTTGCAACTCGAACCCTACCAGTGTATTCCTTGAAGTTCACTATCTCGTTCATGTATGGGGTAACATGATACCAGGCACCCGAATCTAAAAATCAAGATTCGTCAAGAACCTCTTTTTGACACATCAATGCATATTCGATCACCGTAGCCACCATGCTCCCACCCGAATTAAGACTCGAGCACTTTAACTTATAGTGACGAACTTGTTGACAATTCCAACACATCACGTTCTTGCTCCTTGATGGACTTCTTGACCTAGCTCCTCCCTGACTAACACTTAGAACCGAACCCGAACCCGAACCCCCATTCGAATCTTTCCTACGAATACCTTCTCTAAGAATCAAATTTCAGATTCCTTCAAAAGTTAACTTAGTAGTTCCTGATGAACCACTAACTGTCGTAACCGTATCGGCCCAACTATCGGGCAATGAAGATAGCAAAAACAACGCCTCAAGATCATCATCGAATTTAATATTCATCGATTTCAACCGAGTTAAAATCGAATTAAATTCGTTAACATGATACGCCGCCGAGGAACCCTCCATCATCCTAGCATTTACCAATTTCCGAATCAAGAAAACTTTGTTCAAAGCATATGACTTTTCATACATGTTGGATAACGCCGCAATCAATCCCGAAGTTGTGGTTTGACCCACAATGTTGTAAGCAACGTTCTTGGCCAGAGAAAGTCGAACAACCCCTAGGGCTTGCCTATCCAACAACTCCCACTCACCTTGAGCCATCTCTTCCGGTTTAACACCCTTTAACTGTTGTCAAAGCTTCTTTTGATAGAGCACATCATCAATTTACATCTTCCAAAAGCTAAAATCATTTCCATCAAACTTATCAATCTTCACATCGTGCTTTTTCGTCATTGTTCCCGTAAAACCGAACCGATGCTCTTAATACCACTTGTTAGGAATAAAGCACGTGAGCCCTAACAGGACTTGATAACCCTAAGTTATCAAACCCACTGACAATAAACAAAAATATTTGATGTATACGAAGAAACTAGCAAAAACGATAAAAACAAGAGAATTTAATGAGGTTATATGTAATCAGGAATGATTACTTTAATCCACGGACATCAAAGAGAGTTCTTTTATTGATAATTTTCGTGGATACATGTATGGGATACAATAGGATGCTTAAATAGGCAAAACAATACAAGGAAATAGCTTTGGGAGCAAGAAAACTCGTCTTCTAGAAATTTCTCCCGTCAGCCCTAGCTCGCAATCGCGAGTCCCTAGCCTTCTCAAGTTTCGCGATCGAAAAACTTATCCTGACAGCAATCTCCAGTCGTGAGTTTTATGTGACGCCCCGTACAAAACCATCATGTACGAATCGTCAACAACAGGTCCATTACACGGTATAATACTACGTGTTGTTTTAAAACAAGTTTTGCATTCATGAAAAGATAACGTTTTACAAAAGATAACGTGACACAAAGGTCGTAAAAAGCCATTATTCAAAATAACATAAGTTGCGAATGCATAATAAAAGTTCCATGATTGAGACATCTCTAAGTAATGCAGCGGAAGTCTAACACATCGAGTCTGTAACAGCAAGTCTTTAACACCAAGACAGCAAGTCTAACAGCGGAAGCAACAACGTCTAAGCACCTGAGAAATACACGCTTAAAAGGTCAACACGAATGTTGGTGAGCTATAGTTTGTTTGTAAACAGTAATGTAATGTATACCATGAGATTTCATATTCAAAACAGTATGAAAAGTATAAGCTTATCTGTGGGCACCCGGTAACTAACTTAACGTAATATTACCCCCTAAAAGTACACTTAGCGAGTGCGTCTGTTTACGAAGTATTAAACGGCGACTAGCCCGAGTGGGGATGTCAAACCCTATGGATCCATATCTAAGATTCGCGTTCACCGGTTCATAAACCAATGACTAAACGTTACCGAGGTAAGGGGATCTTTGTGCCATTATGTCACCCACACATATATAAAGTTTAAGTACTCGTGTCTAGTATGTAAAACATAAAAAGCGCATGTATTATCAGTCCCAAAAATAGTAAAGTAAAAAGGGAAGCTATAACTCACAGTGAATAAGTAGTAAAAGTCGATATTAAAAGTATGCAAGTAGTAAGTCGGTCCGAAAGGTCGTCAACCTAAGTCAAAGGTCACTAAGTCAATATATTGTCCCCAAAAATTTAAAAGTGAATAAATTAGTCTTAAGTATCATCATCATCATCATCATCATTCGTAAAAGCTAAAGTAAGTTTTCAACAAGAATAGAGATCGAAACAAAAGGCTGATTTCGGACAGCTGCTACGACCTCTATACAAACCAAAAAGATGCGTGGTCAGTGGCCAAGGCTTCGTATGTGAGTCCTCTAACCTCTGTCCAATTTTCAGATCCTAACTCGATGTCGTTTGACTGAGGCGACGATTCAAGCGCGAGTAGGTGAGAATTTTTCAGCACGTCGTTACAAAGGCGTAGTGATTTTCGGAAGGCTATAAATCCTAAACCGTATATCTGATTTAGGCGAGTCCTAAACGAAAAGTCATCTACTCGAAACGAACTATCTGAAAATAAATTTTTCAGAAGTCCTAGGAGTTTGGTCAGACCCCGAAAAACAGCAAACAAGTGCTCCGGTGGGTTTCTTGGTGCTTGATGCTCATCACGGTTCTCATCCTTGATGCGTGTAAGCTTCAAGTGTACAACTCTTTGATGTTTTAGCATCACTTTAACCAAGTTTCAACCATCAACACAGAACTAAGAGTAAAAGCTAACATTCTACAAGTTTTTGAACATCAAGGTTGTCTCTTTATTGCATAAATCCAATAAAGCTTCAACATTTGTCCTTTTGACACAAGTTTATGCATCTTCATCATATGAGATGATGAAGACTTGATTTTTATCACCATAAAAATCATAAAAAGGTTCCAAGCAAGTGAGATCTACAATAATAACTTAGATCTTCAAGTATTAAGAAACCCTAAGCTAGAAAGCTTGGATCTTTACAAGATTAATGAGACCATAAGCTAGAAAGCTAAGATCTAGTAGAAGTAATGAGACCATAAACTAAAAAGCTAAGATCTTTAACAAAATAATGAAACCCTAAGCTAGAAAGCTTGGATCTTTAATGTTCTTGAAGATCCTTAAAGCAAAAGGCTAGACCTTCAAGTTTCATGAAGATCATAAATACAAATGCTAGTATGTTGGCTCTTATAAATGGGTTTTTATCCTACATCTTAATGGGTCATAATCCATTTAAAATTGGGCTAATTAAATGGTCCATTAGCTAGAGTAGGGTGGGCTAAAGTTCAACAAGGTAGAAAGTCCAACAAGACTAACTAGTGAGCATAAGTAAATTACTAAGTGTAATTAAGAAACCAAAAATCCAAGTAATTATTATTAGGAAATAACAATTAGTATTACGTAGTCGTAATATTCCAATTACGAAAAAGTTAAATGTGTACCAAAACATATAGATCGTTCTAAACGTCAAGTGACACTAACGGTCATAAAGGAATTCGGAGATCAAGTTAAGTAACTAAGTACTTAATGGCACGTTGTAAGGTATTAACGAAAGTAATTAACATGAAATAAGATCCCAGAATATAAACCAACACAGTATGCATAAATACATAGTTTCCCAGAAAAAGTAAGTCGAAAAAGTCGGGTCGTTACATTACCCACCTGTTAATGAAAATTTCGTCCCGAATATTAAGCTGAGGTAGGCGGTAGAGTTGTGAAGAGGTGAGCATAATTCTGCATCATCTGATCCTCTCATTCCCAAGTAAACTCGGGTCCTCGTTTAGCATTCCAACAGACTCGGACAATTGGAATCTTGTTGCGTTTCAAGGTTTTGACCTCACGGTCCATAATTTCAACAGGTTCTTCCACGAAGTGGAGTTTGTCATCAATCGTAAGTTCTTCAAGAGGTATCATAAGTTCTGGTTCAGCAAGACATTTCTTCAGATTCAACACGTGGAAAGTGGGATGAACTGTACTCGACTGAGTCGGAAGATCCAAACGGTAAGCAACGGTTCCAACACGCTCCAAGACTTCAAAAGGACCAATATATCGCGGATTTAGCTTCCCACGCTTTCCGAAACGGATTACACCTTTCTAAGGTGTGACTTTCAACATCACTCAGTCACCTACTTGGAATTCGCGATCTTTACGCTTAAGATCGGCATAGCTCTTTTGACGATCACGGGCAGTCTTGAGCCTTTCTTGAATTTGGACAATCTTCTCGGTTGTTTCATGGACGAGTTCGGGTCCGGTGAGTTGCTTTTCACCTACTTCGGACCAACAGATAGGAGAACGACATCTGCGGCCATACAAGTCTTCGAAAGGTGCGACCTTAATGCTTGCATGATAGCTATTGTTGTAAGAGAATTCGGCTAGCGGCAAATGCTTTTCCCAAGCCTTTCCGAAATCAATTACACAAGCACGCAACATGTCCTCCAGGGTTTGAATCGTGCGTTCGCTCTGTCCGTCGGTTTGCAAGTGATACGCAGTACTCATATCTAAACGTGTTCCCAAAGCTTCTTGTAAAGTACGCCAAAATCTAGAAGCCAAACGGGCGTCTCGGTCTTAAATAATCGATAAGGGTATGCCGTGATGAGATACAATCTTCTTTATGTATAGTTGCGCGAGTTTCTCCATCGTATCAGTTTTCTTCATGGCTAGAAAGTGTGCAGATTTGGTAAGACGGTCAACGATAATCCAGATGGTATCATAACCGCCGACCGTCTTCGGTAGCTTCGTGATGAAGTCCGTTGTTATTCCTTCCCACTTCCATTGCGGGATTTCGGGTTGCTAAAGTAACCCAGATGACTTCTGATGTTCGACTTTGATCTTAGAACAAGTTAAACACTTTCCGACGTAAGTCGCAACATCCTTCTTAAGGTTTGACCACCAATATTGAACCTTGAGGTCGTGGTACATCTTACCAGCTCCTGGATGAATCGAATACCTTGACTTGTGAGCTTCATCTAGAATAAAGCGTGATAAATCTCCATAACTGGGCACCCAGATTCTTCCGGCAAAGTATCAGAGTCTAGTCTCCTTGACCTCGAATCGAGAAATGAGAATGTTCAAATGTTCCTGAGAAATATTCTCCTCTTTGAGAGCTTCCTCTTGGGCTACACGGATTTGGCTATTGAGATTCGTGTGAATGGTGACGTTCAAGGCTCGGACACGAAGAGGTACCATCCTCTCCTTTCGGCTCAAGGCATCGGCTACAACATTTGCCTTGCTAGGGTGGTAGCGAAGTTCACAATCATAATCGTTCAACGTCTCGATCCACCGTCGTTGTCTCATGTTCAGTTGCTTCTGATCAAATATATGTTGGAGGCTTTTGTGGTAGGTGAACATAGTGCTATTGGTTCCATACAGATAGTGTCTCCACAGTTTGAGTGCAAAGACAACGGCTCCAAGCTCGAGATCGTGAGTCGTGTAGTTTCGCTCGTGAATCTTCAGTTGTCAGGAGGCGTAAGCAATAACCTTCTTCCGTTGCATTAGTACACACTCAAAACCTTGTTGGGAGGCATCACAATACACAACGAAGTCATCACTGCCTTCGGGAAGGGACATAATAGGAGCGGTGGTTAACTTCTGCTTCAAGGTTTGGAATGCCGACTCTTGCTCAGTTTCCCAAACGAACTTCTTCCCCTTGTGAGTTAACGCGGTCAAAGGACGCGCAATCAAAGAGAAACCTTCGATGAATCTACGATAATAATCGGAGAGGCCTAAAAATTTTCGGATATGAGTAGGAGTGGTGGGGGTTTCCCACTTGCTGATGGCTTCAATCTTTGCGGGATCGACTTTGATACCCTGATCGCTCACGATATGACCAAGAAATTGGACTTCCTTCAACCAAAATTCACACTTGGAGAATTTGGCATAGAGTTGCTCTTGTCTTAAGAGTTCAAGCATGAGTCGAAGATGTTGCTCATGTTCTTCTTCGCTTTTGGAATAGATTAGGATATCGTCTATGAATACGATAACGAATTTGTCCAGGTACGGTTTGCATACGCAATTCATGAGATCCATAAACACGGCAGGTGCGTTGGTTAAACCGAATGGCATCACCAGAAACTCATAGTGGCCATAACGAGTTCGGAACGTAGTCATCAGCACATCGCTCTTCTTCACCCTCAACTGGTGATAACCTGATCGTAAATCAATCTTGGAGTAAACGCTGGATCCTTGCAGTTGATCGAAAAGATCGTCAATTCTAGGAAGGGGATACCGATTCTTGATCGTCAACTTGGTTAGTTTACGATAATCGATACACATGCGGAAAGATTCATCCTTCTTCTTTACGTACAAAACAGGTGCGCCCCAAGGCGATGAACTCGGTAGGATAAATCCACGGTCTAGCAGTTCCTACAGTTGACTCTGCAATTCTTGCAGTTCGGAAGGTGCAAGTCGATAAGGTGCGCGAGCTACAGGTGCAGCTCCTGGCACTAGATTGATCTGGAACTCCACTGATCGCGGCGGCGGTAATCCTGGTAATTCTTCTGGAAAGACGTCGGGGAATTCGTTCACAATTCGTACATCATCCACGCTTTTCTCCTCAGTTTCTAACTTCTTCACATGCCCCAAAACGGCAAAACACCCCTTTTTCATAACCTTTCGTGCCTTCATGCAACTAATAAGGTTCAGCTTCGGGCTACATCTCTCTCCATAAACAATTAGTGGCTCACCATCTTCGCGTGGTATACGAAGAATCTTCTCTCCACAGATAACTTCTGCTCTTACCTTGGACAACCAGTCCATACCGACTATCACATCAAAACTCCCCAACTTAATGGGTATCAAATCAATCTTAAAATCCATACCAGCTAAGTTTATAATACCTCCTCAGCCAATTTGGTCAACTTTCTTAAGTTTTCCATTGGCCACCTTAACAAGTATACTCCCATCCAAAGGCACTAACGACCAATCTATCTTAGAGCAAAAGTGTCTACATACATAACTCCTATCAGCACCGGTATCAAACAGGACATAAACTAATAGTTTATTGATAGTGAATGTACCTGTAACCAAGTCAGGATCCTCGCAGGCATCTCTGGCGTTCATGTTAAAGACTCGTCCACGTGCTGGCCCGCCATCCTTCTTCTTGTTGGGACATTCATTCCTGAAGTGGCCATGCTGACCGCACTCATAGCACTTCCTTGGTCCACTAGGGTTTATCCTCACAGCTGGGGTGGTGCTCTTACAATCTCTGCCGATGTGTCAAATCCTTTTACACTTCTCACACACCACGTTGCAGTGTCCAATGTGATGCTTGTAGCATCTCTTACACTGAGGAAGGGTACCTTTGTAGTTAGGGTTAGAGCTAGGGTTCAGGTTAGGGTTCCTTCAGTCGTTGTTTCCCTTAAAATTCTCATACCTCTTAGCTGGGTTTTGATCAAAACCTTTTCCCTTGTTTCTGTCCCACTTACGTTTCCCATTACTAGCCCCTGATTCTGATTTTGCCTTCTCTGGCTCTTGGCGGGTAATTTGATTCATCAGGGTGTACGCCATGCGCATAGCTTCCGGGACATTTGCTAGTTTCGAAGAAGTGACATTTCCCTGAATGTCCTTGGGGAGTCCCCACAGATACCTCTCCATTCGTTTGTACTCCAGAGTAACCATTGTGGGGTACATCAAAGCTAACTCTAAGTACCCTCAGTGATAGCCATCAAGGTCAGTTCCTATAACTTTCAGTTCTCAAAATTCCGCTTCCATTTTCTGAATTTCGGTTCTGGGGCAGTATTCCTCAATCATAGCCCTCTTAAACTCCTCCCATGGTGTAGCATAAGCTTCATCAATTCCCTGAGCCTGGGCAAACGTATTCCACCAAGTCAAAGCGCCATCCGACAGCATGCACGATGCGAACTTAGTCTGATTCCCTTCGGAGCAGTTACTCACACGGAACATAGATTCCAACTTCTCAAACCATCTCGTCAGCCCAACTGGCCCTTCTGTTCTACTGAAATTGTGGGGCTTACAACCCTAAAATTCCTTGAAAGTGCACCCATTCCAAATGTTCTGGTTAGCCGGTGGAGCTTGGGGGTTGGCATTCACCATAGCTGCGGCTACTCGAGCCGCTATCATCTCCTCAATCTGTGCTGCTGTGGGCATTTCCCTTGGACCTCTTCCGTTAGCCATCGATCTTCCAAACAAAAGTTTCAGCTTAAGTCAAAATCCATTAACCAACAACGTCACGGCATAAGGTAAACAACATGGAAGCAACACAATACACGTTAACTAAGCATGGAAAACAAGCAACAGATAGCACAAAATCCAACATGTAATAAAACGCCGTACAATAAATCAACAACAGTAATTCCATTCATAGTAAGAAAATTGCATACAACAGCATAAGGTTCGTACAATACATAAAGGAAAAACAGGAAACTACTAACGGGATACATAAAGAAATCTAATACAACAGTCCTGTAACGACCCGTCAAAATCGCCATTGATGGCGCCGTTAACCTAGGTCCCATTACGTGGTCATAGTCCCTAAATGAGACGCAGTTTGACCAAAATTATGTCACATTCATTTGAAATGTATATGACTTGCAAAGTTTTAAGATTACCACACGGTTCGACAACAAGTTTAAGTTTACAAAAGTTATAAAGTATAAATGAAATAATTTACGACATAAAATAAGTTGTAAATCACGAATGCTATCAATAGGGTATGTATGTATGCTTGACCCCAAGCAAGTAATCAAAGTGTGCGCATGTATGCTTGACCGCAAGCATGTAATCAGAGTGTATGCATGTATGCTTAACCCCAAGCATGTAAACAAAGTGTGCGGAAGCATGTATCAAGTAGCCAAGTATGAACCTAAGAAACGTATAGAAAACTGTTAACGAAAAACGTTGGTGAAATCATAGGTGTATTTGTAAACGTTGTTTTTGAACCACAAGATTTTGTATTTCCATAACGTTGATTATCCAAATCGTTTGCATTTCAAAAGTATGTTCGCGAGCACCCAATTATTAAGACTTAACTGTTTTGTACCCTGTTACGTAGTGTTAGAACATACACTAAACCCGAAAATATATTTCATCCGCTAACGGTAGCGAACCATCCGAATGAGGCTCGTCAAGCCCATGCGATCACATAATATAAGTTCTCGCTTACACCCTGCAAGTGTAGCTAATGATAATTGAATTGAGGCTTTTTGTTCTAACTCGCTGTGGAATGTTTGTTTTCATACTTGTGTTCAAAGTATAAAGTATGTAGTATAAAAATATATATGTTTCTCATCCCATGATTTAAAAGTATAAAAGTTGTTGAAAGATGGGACTATGATCTCACCTCGAGTGCACGAGTATAAAGATACTTCACAAAGTAAACGTGTGCATGAAATTTATTTAGCCTTGACCTAAATAAGTAAGTTGTATCAATTAACCGGTTACAACACAAGGTCGGGCGAAATGTGTTCTATTAGTCCTATGGCTCGTTACGACTTGAATATATATAGCATGTGAATCACGTTGTCAGGTTTCATGCAAGATATAAGTATAAAAGCACGTTAGAACGATTGCATAAGTGTTTGGTTAAATTTGACTAAAAGTCAAACTTTGGTCAAAGTCAAAGTCAACGAAAAATTCAACACGTTCGGGTCTGGTCTCGAAGAATTTTTCTAAGCTTAGAAGTCATATATGAGCATGTTGGCCAAGTTTCATGTCAATCGGAGGTGCATAGCATAGTTGGAATTAAATGAAAAATGAAATTTTTGGGCAGTCTGCAGCTGATGCGCCGCATCCCTCCCAGATGCGCCGCATCAGTACCTGGTTAGGTGGATTTTGCTGGAAAAAAAAAAAGACAAGTCTCGAACCAAACTTCAAACGAACGTAACTTATGAATCGTAAACATTCAAAACACGTATCTTATATCGTTGGAAAGGTATTTTGACGAGGAATACAAATAAACATATTTCATCAATCAAATCCATCATTAACAACAATGAAAACTTCGTCGATTGATCGCTAAAAGTTCATTATCAAAGTTCTTAAGTTCATAAAATGCATTTCATGACTCGGGAATCCAATTTACACATATGATATGTCGTTTCGAAGGTAATTAAACATACAATACAACTAAACACTTATTAACAACATTTCATAGCATTCAATGCATCAAAAGTTCATTTTAAAGTTCATCAAATCCTAACCAAAAGTCACAAAATCAATAATCATGTTAGTGAAGTTTTCCAAGTCAACCTACACATCAAATTGAAGCTAATGATGCTAGTAACACATTTAATACATGAACTTTAACATTTAAACAACATTTAATCATCCAAAACTCAAGATTAAGCACACCCATTTTTCATATTCAAGCTAGTTACTCAAAACAACAAATCAAGCAAAACAAGCACATTTTCATGTTAGACTTGAGCCATAGACACTAACTAACACCATTTAAAGTCTATAAAACGAATTTTAGAAATCTAGAGTTTTTAGAAACCTTACCCCAAGTAGTGAATTTGGTACTAAATCGAAGATGATGAAGAGAGGATCATGAATATGTAATTTGTTTTGATGTTTGCTTCCTTGAGATGATTTAGATAATAATTCTTTAAAGATGTTAAAAAATGTGTTCTTGAGCTAGAGAGGAAAAAGAGACGAGGGAGGCAGAAGTATGAATGAATGGAAGAGGTGGGGTTGACTAGTTGACCTAGTCAACTAGTTTGGCCCCTTGGCAACTTCGGTCCCTCGAGTTTGAAAGCGGGTGCGTGAATTAACTAAACGAATTAATTTATATACGCGAGAATAAATGGAAGATGTTATAATCGAATAACGGAAATATTGAGAACGTTAGTTAACGAAAGATACGAATTTAGATAACGAAAGATATCATCTAAAAAAAAGACGGTGTTAAAAATAAATTTAACGGAAAAACGCGGGATGTTACATTACCTACACCTTAAAAGAAATTTCGTCCCGAAATTTAGTTGGAAGTAGTAGTCGTTGTTTCTTCCTCGAGATCTTGCGTTATCAATTCTACGAATAAGCGAGGGTACTTCCTTGGGCATTCAACGAACTTTGACAGTCGGGATTTTACGTTGTTTAAAAGTTTGGTTTCACGATTCATAATTTCAACCAGTTCTCCTATGAAGTGGAGTTTGTCATCGATAGTAAGCTCATCAAAAGGAATGACAAGTTCTTGTTCGGTAAGACACTTCCTTAAGTTTGATATATAGGATGTAGGATGAACAGAATTTGATTGAGTCGGAAGTTCGAAACGGTAAGCAACGGGTACAATACGCCCCAAGATTTCAAAAGGATCAAAATATCACGGATTTAGCTTTCTGCGTTTCCCGAAACGAATTACACCTTTTCAAGGTGCGACTTTTAACGTTACACGGTTACCCACTTGGAATTTGAGAGGTTTACGTCTAACATCAGCGTAGCTCTTTTGGTGACTACGGGCCGTCTTGAGTCCTTCTTGGAATTGAACGATCATAACGGTTATTTCATGAATGAGTTCGGGTCCGGTGGTTTGCTTGTCACCTACTTTGGTTCAACAATTAAGAAAACGTCAATCGCGGCTACATGAGTTCTTGAAAGGTGTGGCGTTAATACTCGTGTGATAATGATAGTGCTCCAAATGAACATATATTTAGTAGCAATATCGTTCCAATATGTAAAGTTTTTAAATGTAATTTCCTTATTTTTAGTTGTAATAGTTAAATAAATAAGTGCGAAGACGAAAGACGCAAATCGCTCAAAAATGAAGATTTAAAGACAAAAACAAAGATTTGAAAGACCAAAACGTCCAAAAAGCTCAAATGTACAAGATACAATTCAAAAGGTTCAATTTATTGATGAGAAACGTCTAAAAATGACAAGAGTACAAGTTACAAAATGCAAAGTACAAGATATTAAATTATACGAAAGGACGTTCGAAAATCCGGAACCGGTACCCGAGCCAACTATCAACGCTCGACGCAACGGAGCTGAAAGTACAAGTCAACTATGCACAAGAATATAATATAATATTTAAATAATTCATAATAAGAATAATAATAAATAATAAAAAGTTGTTAATTGAGCATAGTTAAGGGGTCATAAGTGAAAATTTCAAATCAACATTTGCCTATAAAATGGAATTCACGTAGTAATGAAAAAGGACACCTTCACTTCATTTTTCTTTCTTTCCCTCTGTAAGAATATATATATTTATATTTATAATATTAAGTTTAATTTAATTTTAATAATAATTGGGTTATTGTAAGAAATATTTTACGGGTTTTAAAGTCGAAACTCTGCCCGTGTAATGCTACGCGATTAATCACCACTGTAAGCTATGTTCTTCCTTTTTAAATTAATGTATCGTAACTAAGTTATTATTATGCTTATTTGAGCCGAAGTAATCGTGATGTTGGGCTAAAATATTAAGAAGGGGTTATTGAACTTTGGACCATAATTAAGGTTTGGGCAAAAGACCGACACTTGTGGAAATTGAACTATTGACTATTAATAGATGGGGGGTATTGTCTAATTGAGTGACAACTCATTGGAGTCTGTCGAACCTATCTTCAAATTAATTAACCTAATAATTAATAATGATTATGGTTGTCCTATTTAGTGACGTTCATATGGAATCTGTTATAATCATTTAATTAATCAATTGAGTTGGGTAATTGATTATTCATTCTGATCAAGTGGATGAATTAATATTCATAAACTAATTAAAACAGGGGTGGATTACATACAGTGATAACTGGTGTAATTGTTGACAGAAGTGATAGCTGCGTCACAGTTTAAATCCTTAATCAGTTGGAATATTTGACTTCGGGTATAAGGGTAATTTGACGAGGATACTCGCACTTTATATTTATGACCGATGGACTATTATGGACAAAAATCAGATAGACGTATCAAATAAACCAGGACAAAGGACAATTAACCCATGGTAATAAATTAAAATCAACACATCAAACATCATGATTACGGAAGTTTAAATAAGCATAATTCTTTTATTATATTTCTCATCGTATCTTTATTTACTGTCATTTTATTACTCGCAATTTTATTTACTGTCATTTTATTTATTGTCATTATTTTACGCACTTTAATTATCGTCATTTATCTTTACGCTTAAAATATAGAATCGACAAACCGGTCATTAAACGGTAAAAACCCCCTTTTATAATAATATTACTACTTATATAATTATATATATTTTGTATAAATATAGTTAAAAATATAGTAAGTATCACCAGCTCCCTGTGGAACGAACCGGACTTACTAAAAACTACACTACTCTACGATTAGGTACACTGCCTATAGTGTTGTAGCAAGGTTTAGGTATATCCCATCCGTAAATTAATAAAACTTGTGTCATATTTTGTAGTATTTTGTATTAAAAATAATAGTAATTTCGTAACCCCACGCTACCACATCAGATAACTATCGTTGTAAGAGAATTCAGTTAAAGGCAAGGACTTTTCCCAAGTAAATTTGAAGTCGATAACATAAATTCGTATTATGGTTTCCGAGGTTTGAATCGTATGTTTGTTTGGTCTGTCGGTTTGTGGTTGATGTGCTGTACTCATGTCTAAACGTTGCCCCGAGGCTTTTTGTAATGCACTCCGAAATCTAGAAGTGAAACGAGGATCTCGATCCGAAACAAGGTATATTTCTTTAAGGTATATTTGAACAAGTTTTCGTTTCTCAAGAATTTCGCGCCGCGGAAGATTTATCGGTTTCTGAAAACGTTTGTTAGAGCAAGTTTCTTATCGGGTTCTGAAAAACATTCTGATGTCGTGCGAGGTGTATATAAAATGCTATTAATTTTACAAGAAATACTATTAAAAATTACACAAGTTTTAATTATTTATTTACAAATGGGATATACCTAAACCTTGCTACAACACTATAGGCAGTGTACCTAATCGTAGAGTAGTATAGTTTTTAGTAAGTTCGGTTCGTTCCACAGGGAGCGGGCTTATTGCACACTATATTTTTAAACAACTATATTTGTACAAAATATATATAATTATATATAATAATATATAAAAGGGGGTTTACCGTTTAATGACCGGTTTGTCGATTTATATTTTAAGCGAAGCGTATAGTAAATGACGATATTTAAATAACAATATAAAATAAATAACAATAATTAAAATGACAATAAATAAAAGTAGGAGGAAAAATGAAATAAAATATATTATGCTTATTTAAACTTCCGTAACCATGATGTTTGACGTTTTGATTTTAATTTATTGTCCTGGGTTAATTGTCCTTTGTCCTGGATGTATTTGAAACCTATCTAGTTTTTGTCCATAATAGTTCATCGGTCATAATTATAAACTGCTCGGCAAATTTAACCTTATACCCGAAGTCAAATATTCCAACTAACTGGGGATTCGAACTGTAACAAGGTCTTAATACTTTGTTTAATGAATACACCAGGTTATCGACTGTGTGTAAACCAAGGTTTTAATATTTTGTTAACAATTACACCAATTACCCTTGAATGTAATCCACCCCTGTTTTAATGAGTCCATTGACTATTAATCCATCCCCGTGTCTGGTCAAATGAACAATAATTCGTACTTATAAATATCCCGCCCATCGTGTCCGATTAAGCGTATGTGGTTATATATAGATACGTCAAATCATAACCTTTATATTAAATTAACGAGGTATCGTTAATTTAATATAAAGCCCATTAATAGCCCATAGTCTAATTTCCACAAGTGTCGTTCTTTTGTCCAAACCCCAATTATGGTACAAAACCCAATTACCCCATCTCTAATATTTAGCTTAACATCATGATTACTTCGGCTCAAATAAGCATAATAATAACTTAAGTACGAGACATTAATTTAAAAAGGAGAACATAGCTTACATTGATTATTTATCGAGTAGTGTTACACGGACAGAGCTCCGACTTTAAAACCCGTAAAATAACCTTTACATAACCCGAACTAATCTAATATAACACTAATCTATATTATATATATATATATATATATATATATATATATATATATATATATATATATATATATATATATATATATTATATTTATTTATATTATACTAGGGAGTATTATTATTATTCTCTTCTTTTTACTCGCAGAATTCGTGACCTTTTATAGGAGTTTTGATTTCTGACAGCTCCGCGAGTCGTGGAGTTTTTAGCCTTCAAACTCCGCGAGTCGCGGAGTTTGAAAATCCAGCTCAGGATCATTTGTCTCATAGCTTGTCGACATAATTTTTAAATATATATAATATATAAATAATTTATATAATTATTTAAATATTATATTATATTCTTGTGCATAGTTGACTTGTAATTTTTGGTCCGTTGCGTCGGGCGTTGATAGTTGACTCATGTCCCGGTTCCGGATTTTCGAACGTCCTTGCGTACAATTTAATATCTTGTACTTTGCGTTTTGTAACTTGTACTCTTGTCATTTTTAGACGTTTTTCATCAATAAATTGAACCTTTTGAATTGTATCTTGAACATTTGAGCTTTTTGGACGTTTGTGTCTTCAAATCTTCGTTTTCGCCTTTTGTCTTCGCACTTATTTATTTAAACAATTACAATGAAAATATAATACAATTACATATGAAAACCTATTATTTAGGAGGGATACTGCTATGAAATATATGTTCCTTTTTAGCCTTATCAAACATCCCCACACTTGAGCGTTGCTTGTCCTCAAGCAATACAGAATTTGAAATAAAAACATACATGAATCACTGTTTTATTCATCACACTTTGTACATCAGTGATTTTGATATGGTGGTATAAACAATGATAGTAACGATAGAACCATGGTTAAATGTGGGTGTGTCATCCACAGTTGCCTCGGGTTTAGGTCAACGACACTTGCAATCAAATAGCCGATTTACTTTCGGTTCCCAAAGCAAAGTGCACATTTGAAAGGCGGTTTACAGTCCCACATGACTATGAAAATTTAGATCCGTTAGGAAATTGGATCTTTATGAAAACATTTGATCTTTTAAAAATTCAATCTAGCTTTTACCCTAGACACGTTTTCCGGAATAACCCTTCACCGGTGTTTGCAAAATATTTTTGTGGGTTGTGTGGGTTTCAGATTTGAAAATTTTAGCTCAACACTTGTGGTTTTGTGTCACCCACTTGCTAACCTTGTATTAGGAAAGCAACACGTCCAGTATACTTGCTCCGTATATTACCTTTCGATAAACTACCGTCCGGTTGTAAAGGAAAGCGTTGAACAAGCAACTGTTAAGGCAATGTCCCCTGACATGCTTTTAATTATGGTCTATAACGTGTCGGACGCAATTACTATCCTTTGTAGGAGCAATAGTAAAGCTCACCCTAGGAATTTTTCGGTCTGGCACAAGGTCCTGTCTTCGACCATGCTATGCAACCACCGTTCTTACGGTTGACACCCAATTTAGTTCAGGTGACCTAATGAATTCCAGGTGAATTCCTAGGATTTTACGTTCAATGGTAATGAACGCATTGAAAATGGGTTTTCAGAAAACAAATCGGTTTATAGTTTTGATCAAAATATTTTCTCGTTCAAGCTCGAGTTTAGATATCATTGAATTCCATGAGTTTGAATTCTCAATCTTTAAGGTCAATCTCAAGGATTGAGTAATATCAGTCTTAAAAGCTGATTTTTAATCTTTAAGGAGATTATCCTTTCTGGGGATCTGATTCATTAGTCTTATCAAGCTAATTTGCACGGTGCCATCCCCATTTTACGAGACAGACCCTCTCATGGTTAGGATAAGTCTGACCACTTGGCAACCCTGTTTGATGCTGAGGTCCGTCGATTTCCTGCTGATTTTAGTGATGACTTTTCTAGATTTTTCGTCAACCTACAACAGGTCTGGACGACAACTTCTTGACCTAAATCAAGAAGCGCGTGTCTTTTTCGGAAGACTTTACTTCCTTTTAATGATGGAATTGATTCATCGTGTAGATCCATCTTTTCTTTTCTTTCATCGGGTAAAATAGTTAATTTAGTCCAAAACAAAAGCACCTACAATAACCTTTACAGAAACATGTGATAGATAGTTTTTAATTGAATAACTTGGCACATTCTCCCCACACTTAGTTTCTTTCTTTGCCTTTTTATTCTCCTTTATTCCATTTTAAATGAATTCAATCGTTTTAGGGAGTTTCTCAATTTATGTCCTTTTCGAGGTAACGATAATTTCGGTATTAACACCTAGTTTTCACCGTTCATAAATATATATAAACATGATTTTAAATTCATTTAGTTTAAAATTTTTCAAATTTTCATAAAATTTAGAAAATAAGCCAAGTATAAACCCGAGAGAATTTATAACCCTTCCCCACACTTGAGATCATGCAATGCCCTCATTTGCATGAAATCAGACTCTAATTATAAATTCATGAGGGTGATTAGTGTAGAAAAGTGATTGAAAATACCCAGTTTGTAATTACAAAGCTCGTCGAATGATAGATGGCGCGGCTCATCGTTCATTCCTTCTTGTTTTATCACACATATTTTTCTTCAAAAATGGTTGCTTTTCTGAACTGTTTGCTAATCTTTAAAAATGCGTCTTTTACCCTAATTTATTATGCATGTTTATTAACGAGTTATGCACTAACCCGAACCCCTAATTTAACGTTAAGTGGGGTTAAACTTCCCCACACTTAGCTGACGACATGTGAAGTCGGTAGAATAAGTTTCACGAATTAAAATAGTGAGCCAGTTATTTACATCTCGGGTGGTATAAAATATATTAACGGGTTTAAAGTTTAGACCCACCCGATCGTCACTACTTAATTCTTTTTTAAGTGTAGCTTTTAGTAAATGGATATGTCTCTTTTCTGGTTCTTGGTCAAATGGATCGATATACACCGACATACATATTATAGGGTGGACAATTTCTAACGTTTCCTTCCTTTTATTCTCGACGTCAAAGTTTTCACCTCTATTACCCAATTGGGTGAAATTCGAGGTGTCATTATCTATTACAGCTCGTAGTTCATTTCCGGTGGATGACTCGTCTATTGAGAATATTGGGTTGGAAGGTTGTGGAATGTTGAAGTTCGGTTTGGCCTTGGGGGTAAAATTTTCAACGTTATCGTATTCCCAAGAGTACCAATTTGTTACCCTTACTTCTTCTTTATCCATTGATGGATCGATGATTTCGTCGGTAGAGGCTAATGTGTCGATATGTTGTGAAATTGGTAAGACTGAATAAAAAGTATCATCGGGATAGTTGGTGATTTCGGAGCTCTCGAATTCATCAAAATTCGATGATATGAGATTTTCTTGCACACGACTCCTCAGATCAACAGGTGTGTAGTCTGATAGAGTTTCAGCTTGCCGGTTTACAAACTCTCTCATTTGTTCATTTTGAGCATTGAGTTCTTCGAGTTTGATTTTCATATTGTCTAATAAATTTTCAGACACGTAATTTTCCTCGTCTACTGGTTGTTGAGTTTGGATATATTCTTGGGAATAATCCCAATTTGAATTGTATTCTTCATAATCATTCCATTCAGGTTCCGTGGGTGCGTAATTTTTCATAGGAACGTAATAATAACATTCCCATGTTGAGTGATAATCTCCACAGATTTCACAACCAGTTATTGTTTCGTCATTCGTGATCCAAGATTGACCGAACGAATTGTCATCAACACTCGTTTGAGAGTATTGATTTAATTGATTTTGGATATCAAAAAGAGTTTCCATAGCCTTGTTTTCAAAATTTTCCATTTTATTGCGATGGCCAAATTTTAGCTACAATGTGGTGCATTTACTAATTATCCTATTAGTTATAAAAATAGAAAAACTTATATAAGTTGTCCAATTAATAGACTTTTCTGCTTTTGCCCACGTTTCGAATAGCCAAAAGATGCAGCAGGGAGCCAGAACCCTTTAAATCGGAAGCTCACAACTCAGCCACTAACAAATCCAACTATTACTACGAAGCAGAAAATTGTCAATGTCCATTAATTTAACCACTTAAATAATTTTTCTTTCTGTTTGAGATATTAGATAAGAAATAGAGAAAATTTCTAAGTCCTAAAAACTAAAGCGTCGAGAAATAAGAAAGAAAAAGAATGCGCGTCGAAAAACGTCAAAAAATAAAAATAAGAAAATAGCGCATCGTAACTTAAAAGTCTAAAAATCAAATCTAAAAAGTTGCGCCTAAAGGTATTAAAGCTTAAAGGAATTCTATATCCAAAACGGCAATAACTTTATTAGGCACTAAAATCTAAAAACGGCGTCGCAAAATTCTAAAGCGCCTAAATCTTAATCTAAAGAAAAAGTACTTAAGGGATTTTACGGCAAAGTCTAAAAATCTAGAAATAAAAATAAGTTACGGCAAAAACTATGTCTTAAAACTAAATACGAGCGAAAAACATACAAATATTACGCTAAAAACAAATAAAAAGGGACAAAATATAAAAATATACTAAAATCAGTAAAAAGTACAATTTTTATAAAAATATTATTTTTATATTATTTATTTAATAAAACTATTAATTTTATAATTTAATAAAACTAATTAAACTAAATAAACAAAATAATAAAACTAAAACTAATTAATAAATTAATTAACTAATTTAGGGTTTATTAATAATAATAAATAATAATATACCGTAATAAATGCTGGTTTAGGGTTTCAGGCGCGTCAGACAGGGCGGCTCCGCGAGTCGCGGTATTCGAGGCTGCAAACTCCGCGAGTCGCGGGGTTCCAATTTTCAATTCAGGTACAGTTTAAAATTTGACGCGTTTTTTTTTTTTTTTTTTTTTAGGATTTTATATTGTTTTTCTAAAAATAATATATATTTATACAAAAATGAATTAAAAATATAGAGTTTCGCTGAGTCCCCGGCAGCGGCCCCAAAAACTTGATGTCGTGCGAGGTGTATATAAAATACTATTAATTTTACAAGAAATACTATTAAAAATTACACAAGTTTTAATTATTTATTTACAAATGGGATATACCTAAACCTTGCTACAACACTATAGGCAGTGTACCTAATCGTAGAGTAGTATAGTTTTTAGTAAGTCCGGTTCGTTCCACAGGGAGCGGGCTTATTGCACACTATATTTTTAAACAACTATATTTGTACAAAATATATATAATTATATATAATAATATATAAAAGGGGGTTTACCGTTTAATGACCGGTTTGTCGATTTATATTTTAAGCGAAGCGTATAGTAAATGACGATATTTAAATAACAATATAAAATAAATAACAATAATTAAAATGACAATAAATAAAAGTACGAGGAAAAATGAAATAAAATATATTATGCTTATTTAAACTTCCGTAACCATGATGTTTGACGTTTTGATTTTAATTTATTGTCCTGGGTTAATTGTCCTTTGTCCTGGATGTATTTGAAACCTATCTGGTTTTTGTCCATAATAGTTCATCGGTCATAATTATAAACTGCTCGGCAAATTTAACCTTATACCCGAAGTCAAATATTCCAACTAACTGGGGATTCGAACTGTAACAAGGTCTTAATACTTTGCTTAATGAATACACCAGGTTATCGACTGTGTGTAAACCAAGGTTTTAATATTTTGTTAACAATTACACCAATTACCCTTGAATGTAATCCACCCCTGTTTTAATGAGTCCATTGACTATTAATCCATCCCCGTGTCCGGTCAAATGAACAATAATTCGTACTTATAAATATCCCGCCCATCGTGTCCGATTAAGCGTATGTGGTTATATATAGATACGTCAAATCATAACCTTAATATTAAATTAACGAGGTATCGTTAATTTAATATAAAGCCCATTAATAGCCCATAGTCTAATTTCCACAAGTGTCGTTCTTTTGTCCAAACCCCAATTATGGTACAAAACCCAATTACCCCATCTCTAATATTTAGCTTAACATCATGATTACTTCGGCTCAAATAAGCATAATAATAACTTAAGTACGAGACATTAATTTAAAAAGGAGAACATAGCTTACATTGATTATTTATCGCGTAGTGTTACACGGACAGAGCTCCGACTTTAAAACCCGTAAAATAACCTTTACATAACCCGAACTAATCTAATATAACACTAATCTATATTATATATATATATATATATATATATATATATAATATATTTATTTATATTATACTAGGGAGTATTATTATTATTCTCTTCTTTTTACTCGCAGAATTCGTGACCGTTTATAGGAGTTTTGATTTCTGACAGCTCCGCGAGTCGTGGAGTTTTTAGCCTTCAAACTCCGCGAGTCGCGGAGTTTGAAAATCCAGCTCAGGATCATTTGTCTCATAGCTTGTCGACATAATTTTTAAATATATATAATATATAAATAATTTATATAATTATTTAAATATTATATTATATTATATTCTTGTGCATAGTTGACTTGTAATTTTTGGTCCGTTGCGTCGGGCGTTGATAGTTGACTCATGTCCCGGTTCCGGATTTTCGAACGTCCATGCGTACAATTTAATATCTTGTACTTTGCGTTTTGTAACTTGTACTCTTGTCATTTTTAGATGTTTTTCATCAATAAATTGAACCTTTTGAATTGTATCTTGAACATTTGAGCTTTTTGGACGTTTGTGTCTTCAAATCTTCGTTTTCGCCTTTTGTCTTCGCACTTATTTATTTAAACAATTACAATGAAAATATAATACAATTACATATGAAAACCTATTATTTAGGAGGGATATTGCTATGAAATATATGTTCCTTTTTAGCCTTATCACATTCCTTAGGACTATTCACCCTCATGGCGAATACTAGCATAACGTGAAGAGTCTCTCTCTCTCCATTGAAATTAGATAAAAGATTTCCTTATAGGAAAGTACGAGTGTAATGCGAGAGAAGTTTCCGCCTCGATGTGAGCATGACAAACATATTGTAGTTCATCGATAAAACCGTGAGAAAATGAGATAGTATACACGTATAACATATGTTTGAAGTTGAAGGAATTTGTCATTCATTCGGAAGCATAAATATGGTTCGGCAATAATCAAAGGTGTGTCCTTGGTATGGTTGTCATCAATATTCTCGGAGTTTTCGGATGTCCAACAAGAAAAATGAAGTCATGTACATGGCACATGGTGGTGATTAGGTTGATTGAATCCAATCACCATCACGTGTCATTAGAACTTTGGTATGACTTACCATAATATAACAACGTTGATCGAGTGTCGTTATATTATGCTAACTCATACCTCCATTCCCACATCACTCCATAACATCAAGTTCATGTAATCCTGAAGATATAAAATGAACAAAGTGTAACGACGTCTCAAACGTGACTCGTATTGGATAGAAAGAATTAGTGCAACTCTGAAGATGCGTTTCCCGAGGGAAGTGTATAAATGATTGTTCACGTCAATGCGGTTCAAGTCAAACAATAACATTTTTAGGTACGAAAAGAGTAACTAATTATGATAACGAGTAGTACGCAACCTTAGTGTTAAGTAGTGATGACGATACTCTCCTATAGTATTGGTGGTAGTAACAAGAAGTGGTAGATAGCAAGGAACACCAGTGTAACATCGGTAGTGGTTAAGGATCGCCATAGCGGTGGGAACCTTGCAGCACTTGTGGATAGCAAGCTCGAACAGTGATAAATAATAATCTGGGAGACGGAGTTCCCGAACTAGTGTGACTACTGAAGTAGTCATCATCCTTACGTGTATGAATCTTGAATTTGCGTGTGTTACCAGAAAGTGGTAGAATACGGATTCGTATGATGAAAGTTTGGTACAATTATGGAGTTCACCTAGGAAAGATTCAAGTATGAATGCACAAGTAGTCAAGTAAGTGCTATCTATAGCAAATGTATGTCAGAATGCAATGGCTAACTATCCGGTTGTAGTCTAGATTCACTAGTGCGTCCTAATGACTCTGTCAGACACACTAATGCATATCCTAGTTCCCTATAACCAACGCTCTGATACCATCTGTAACGACCCGTTAAAATTGCTATTGACGGAGCCGTTAACCTAGGTCCCATTATGTGGTCATAGTCCCTAAATGAGACGCGGTTTGACCAAAATTATGTCGCATTCATTTGAAACGTATATGACTTGCAAAGTTTTAAGTTTACCACACGGTTCGACAACAAGTTTAAGTTTACAAAAGTTATAAAGTATAAATGAAATAATTTGTGACATACAATAAGTTGTAAATCACGAATACTATCAATAGCATATGTATGTATGCTTGACCTCAAGAAAGTAATCAAAGTGTGCGTATGTACGCTTGACCTCAAGCATGTAATCAGAGTGTATGCATGTATGCTTAACTCCAAGCATGTAAACAAAGTGTGCAGAAGCATGTATCAAGTAGCCAAGTATGAACCTGAGAAACATATAGAAAACTGTCAACGAAAAACGTTGGTGAAATCATAGGTGTATTTGTAAACGTTGTTTTTGAACCATAAGATTTTGTATTTCCATAACATTGATTATCCAAATCATTTGCATTCCAAAAGTATGTTCGCGAGCACCCAATTATCAAGACTTAACTGTTTTGTACCCTGTTATGTAGTGTTAGAACATACACTAAACCAGAAAATATATTTCATCTGCTAACGGTAGCGAACCGTCCGAATGAGGTCGTCAAGCCCATGTGATCACATAATATAAGTTCTCGCTTACACCCTACAAGTGTAACTAATGATAATTGAATTGAGGCTTTTTGTTCTAACTCGCTGTGGAATGTTTGTTTTCATACTTGTGTTTAAAGTATAAAGTATGTCGTATAAAACTTATATGTTTCTCATCCCATGATTTAAAAGTATAAAAGTTGTTGAAAGATGGGACTATGATCTCACCTCGAATGCACGAGTATAAAGGTACTTCACAAAGTAAACGTGTGCATGAAATTTGTTTAGCCTTGACCTAAACAAGTAAGTTGTATCAATTAACTGGTTACGACACAAGGTCGGGCGAAATGTGTTCAATTAGTCTTATGGCTCGTTACGACTCGAATATATATAGCATGTGAATCACGTTGTCAAGTTTTATGCAAGATATAAGTATAAAAGCACGTTAGAACGATTGCATAAGTGTTTGGTTAAGTTTGACTAAAAGTCAAACTTTGGTCAAAGTCAAAGTCAATGAAAAAGTCAACACGTTCGGGTTTTGTCTCGAACAATTTTCCTAAGCTTAGAAGTCATATATGAGCATGTTGGCTAAGTTTCATGTCAATCGGAGGTGCATAGCATAGTTGAAATTAAACGAAAAACGAAATTTTTGGGCAGTCTGCAGCTGATGCGCCACATCCCTCCCAGATGCGCCGCATCAGTACCTGGTTAGGTGGATTTTGCTGAAAAAAAGACAAGTCTCGAACCAAACTTCAAACGAACGTAACTTATGAACCGTAAACATTCAAAACACGTATCTTATATCGTTGGAAAGGTATTTTGACGAGGAATACAACTAAACACATTTCATCAATCAAATCCATCATTAACAACAATGAAAACTTTGTTAATTGATCGCTAAAAGTTCTTTATCAAAGTTTTTAAGTTCATAAAATGCATTTCATGACTCGGGAATCCAATTTACACATATGATATGCCGTTTCGAAGGTAATTAAACATACAATACAATTAAACACTTATTAACAACATTTCATAGCATTCAATGCATCAAAAGTTCATTTTAAAGTTCATCAAACCCTAACCAAATGTTACAAAATCAATAATCATGTTAGTGAAGTTTTCCAAGTCAACCTACACATCAAATTGAAGCTAATGATGCTAGTAACACATTTAATACATGAATTTTAACATTTAAACAATATTTAATCATCCAAAACTCAAGATTAAGCACACCCATTTTTCATATTCAAGCTAGTTACTCAAAACAACAAATCAAGCAAAACAAACACATTTTCATGTTAGACTTGAGCCATAGACACTAATTAACACCATTTCAAGTCTATAAAACGAATGTGAGAAATCTAGAGTTTTTAGAAACCTTACCCCAAGTAGTGAAATTGGTACCAAATCGAAGATGATGAAGAGAGGATCACGAATATATAATTTGTTTTGATGTTTGCTTCCTTGAGATGATTTAGATGATGATTCTTTGAAGATGTTAAAAAGTGTGTTCTTGAGCTAGAGAGGAAAAAGAGATGAAGGAGGTGGAAGTATGAATGAATGGAAGAGGTGGGGTTGACTAGTTGACCTAGTTAACTAGTTTGGCCCCTTGGCAACTTCGGTCCCTCGAGTTTGAAAGCTGGTGCGTGAATTAACCAAAAGAATTAATTTAAATACGCAAGAATAAACGGGAGATGTTATAATCGAATAACGAAAATATTGAGAACGTTAGTTAATGAAAGATACGAATTTAGATAACGAAAGATATCATCTAAAAAAAATACGATGTTAAAAATAAATTTAACGAAAAAACGCGGGATGTTACAAGTCTTAGGGTGAGGGTAGGTAAATGATGTCCATCAAGTTGGTCATCTGGTTCTCAAGCTCAGTTACCCGAGCACGGAGGGCATGCACTTCCCTTATCAGTTCCTCGATGGTGGGAGATGCTGGTGGGGCAGGTGGTGCAGATGGTGCAGGTGGCGCCGGTGGTGCAGATGGTCCAGATGGTGCGGATGTAGTACTAGAAGTAGACGGCACTGATGAAAGGACCCGTCCAAATCCATCCGGACGAAGTCCACATCGATTATAAACGATTCACATTAGTTGGTTACATCGCGAGGTACTTGACCTCTATATGATACATTTTACAAACATTGCATTCGTTTTTAAAAGACAAACTTTCATTTCATTGAAAGTTGATGGCATGCATACTATTTCATAATACATCCAACTATAATTGACTTAATAATGATCTTGATGAACTCGACGACTCGAATGCAACGTCTTTTGAATTATGTCATGAATGACTCCAAGTAATGTCTCTAATATGAGCAAATGCACAGCGGGAGATTTCTTTCGTACCTGAGAATAACATGCTTTAAAGTGTCAACCAAAAGGTTGGTGAGTTCATTAGTTTACCGTAACAATCATTTCCATCATTTTAATAGACCACAAGATTTTCATTTCTCATAAATATCATCCCATGCATAGAGACAAAAATATCATTCATATGGATTGAACACCTGGTAACCGACATTCACAATATGCATATAAGAATATCCCCATCATTCCGGGATCCTCCTTCGGACATGATATAAATTTCAAAGTACTAAAGCATCCGGTACTTTGGATGGGGCTTGTTGGGCCCGATAGATCTATCTTTATAGTTCGCGTCAATTAGGGTTTCTGTTCCCTAATTCTTAGATTACCAGACTTTATAGGGGCATATTCGGTTTAATAATCCAGCCATAGAATGTAGTTTTAAGTACTTGTGTCTATTTCGTAAAACAGTTATAAAATCAGCGCATGTATTCTCAGTTCCAAAAATATATATTGCAAAAGCATTTAAAAAGGGAATAATGAAACTCACCCTACAATATTTTGTAGTAAAAATATTCATACGACGAAACTGAACAAAGCAGGGTTGGCCTCGGATTCACGAACCTATTATTCAATCATGTATATTAATACATGTAATGGTAATCGAACAACTATATATATTATTAGTGATTTTATTTGTTATTTTATATCATGTGTTTTATTAATAAATTAATTAGATATATTTATCTTTATATAGACAATTAACATTTATTACAAAAGTATTAATATGATAGGTTTCATGTCATAAATATATTTATATATATATATATATATAAAATCTTCATTTGATATATTAATAGTAATAATACTAATTATGATAAAAATAATACTGATTATGATAAAAATTATGATAATTCTAATAATAATAATAATAATAATAATTTTAATATAAATGATAAAGATAGTACTAATAATAAAAATTGTTTTTAATGATGATACTAATAACGTTTAATGATAATTCTAATAATTATGATATAATTTTATTAATAATAATAAATAATCTAACAATACTAACAACAACAACAATAATAATAATAATAATAATAATAATAATAATAATAATAATAATAATAATAATAGTAATAGTAATAGTAATAATAATAATAATAATAATAATAGTAATAATAATAATAATAAGCAATAAGTAAACTGCCTCAATAAAGTAGCCCTTAAAAGAAAAATGCTCAAGTCCGGATTTGAACCCGCGATGTCCCGCTAACCCGATAACAACCTAAACCGTTCCTCTGTGCTTACTTTCTTCTTAGTAAATTGACCAGAATAATAACAATCCTAATCACTATCATCTTTTAATTACCATTCTAATTATTATCATCATCATTTATATTTTATCACCATCACTCATATATCATTATCATAATCATAAACAATATAGTGTTCACCATCTTCATTCTTTCGGCCCACAAGAAACACAAGATTTAACTCGGCCCCATAAGCATGTAGTGGCCCAAATCATAAAACATAAACCCAATCTCGACCCAACATCACAAACCAACACGACCCCAAATACTAACACAAAGTTCACGGCCCATTTAACAAAAAAAAAAAAATTTATACGAACCCCGATGGTCCAATATAGGATCTGTGTAGATTAATTCAAATAAAAAAAGGATTGTTTGTGAGCTTTAGTATCCACATGCCGTCCCATGCTGTCTCCCTCCATTTTTTTTTACAACGACCTTATCATACATCTTTTCCCAATTTTATAATCGAACAGACAGATGCCCTACAACATGCAAGTGTACACTAAAGTCCACTATCTAGATATTTAATTCAAAAGTGGTTGTTTTGTGTTATAAAATTTGAATGGCAGGTGGCCAACAAGAAAAAAAAATCAAGCATGCTTTTCCACTTTTTCATCATTCTAGATAACCACACAATAAAAAAAATGAAAATGAATTGTCCCTACAACCAAACTTGGTTGACCATTGTGAAGAAAAAATATAATACGTGTAAAAAAATGGTGGTAGTTGTTGCACTCTTTATGTCATGAAAGGAATTATATATATTGGTGGTCCTTTGGGTCTCGGTTAAGAAGCAACGAAAAGAAAGAGATGTTCAAGTGGAGGTTTAGTTATGGTTTTTCAATGAAGATGATCATGTGGTGATAATGGTTTTTTTTTTAAGTTGGTTCAAATGAAGGGATGAGGAAGAACGAAAATTAGTTAGCATGTGATGAGAAGTTGAAGGTGACGTTTATGGTGGTCATGATGGTGATTAAGTCGATGGTGATGAAGGTTTGGTTCAAAGAAGGTAATGGTGGTGATGGATTTTATGTCAGACAGCAAAAATAAAAATAAAAGGTAGCTGCAGCAGTGACTTAATCGAATAAAAAAAATATGAGTAGCTGCAATAGCATCAGACATGGCGAGTAAAATAAAAGGTGGCAGTTTTAATGTTAGTTTGGTTGTTTTAAATGGTGGTTCGTGTGTTAATCAAATTGGTGGTTTGTGATTTACATCGAGAAAAGTGGTGATCGACAGTGAAGGCTCACGATGGTGGAAGTGTTGTGAGGTTAACCGATTGAAACAAGATAGTACACGTCAGGAATATGAAAAGGATGGTGATGTATTACGATGGTGTTGGAGTGGTGTTATTTGTTATCATTAAACTATCCATCACCCTTCTCTCTCTTCTCTCCCTATAAGAAGAAAGGCGGTGGTGGTTGTCGATAGAAGTATTCGAGCCAGGAAGTTGATAATGCTAAAAACGAACATATATTTCATAGCATTATTCCTCAAGAAAGACAAGCTTTTAGTTGCAATTGTTCTATTTACAAGTGATATTCGTTTAAATAAAAAAAGGTGAAGACAAAAGACAGATTCGACGAATTGAAGACGCAAACGACCAAAAAGCTCAAAAGTACAAAATTCAATCCAAGAGGTTCTAATTCTTGATAAGAAACGTCTCGAAATTACAAGAGTACAAGATTCAAAACGCAAAGTACAAGATATTAAATTGTACGCAAGGACGTTCGAAAATCCGGAACCGGGACCAGAGTCAACTCTCAACGCTCGACGCAACGGACTAAAAATTACAAGTCAACTATGCACATAAATATAATATAATATTTAAATAATTCTTATAATTATTTAATATATTATATTATTTATAAAACCGTCGGCAGAAGAAAACAACCAAATATGAGCCTCCCCAGCTGGCCATGCGATCGCATGGCCTGGAAGGCATAAATCCATGCGATCGCATGAGCCCCAGTTCCAGCCCACATGCCTATAAAAATCGAGCTTTGGTGCACCAAAAATATCAATCTATATTTCTCTTTTCTCCATTCATACGATATATTTATATTTTAATTTTAATTTTAATTATAATTCTAATAATAAGGGTATGTTAGCGAATATTGTAAGGGTGTAAGTCGAAATTCTGTCCGTGTAACGCTACGCTATTTTTAATCATTGTAAGTTATGTTCAACCTTTTTACATTAATGTCTCGTAGCTAAGTTATTATTATTCTTATTTAATCCGAAGTAATCATGATGTTGGGCTAATTACTAAAATGGGTAATTGAGCGTTGTACCATAATTGGGGTTTGGAAAAAAGAACGACACTTGTAGAAATTAGACTATGGGCTATTAATGGGCTTTATATTTGTTTAACTAAATGATAGTTTGTTAATGTTAATATAAAGATTTACAATTGGGCGTCCCTATAAATTACCATATACACTCGATCGGACACGATGGGCGGGGTATTTATATGTACGAATAATCGTTCATTTAACCGGACACGGGAATGGATTAATAGCCACTAGAATAATTAAAACAGGGGTGAAATTATGTAAAAGGACACTTGGCATAATTGATTACAAAATATTAAAACCTTGGGTTACACTCAGTCGACATCCTGGTGTAATTATTAAACAAAGTATTAAAATCTTGTTACAGTTTAAGTCCCCAATTAGTTGGAATATTTAACTTCGGGTATAAGAATAATTTGACGAGGACACTCGCACTTTATATTTATGACTGATGGACTGTTATGGACAAAAACCAGACGGACATATTAAATAATCCAGGACAAAGGACAATTAACCCATGGGCATAAAACTAAAATCAACACGTCAAACATCATGATTACGGAAGTTTAAATAAGCATAATTCTTTTATTTCATATTTAATTTCCTTTATTTTATATTTAATTGCACTTCTAATTATCGCATTTTTATTGTTATTTTATTTAATTACACTTTTAATTATCGTACTTTTTAATTATCGCAAATTTATTTTATCGCACTTTTATTATTCGCAATTTCATTATCGTTATTTACTTTATGCTTTAATTTAAGTCTTGTATTTATTTTTAATATTTTACATTTGGTTTTAACTGCGACTAAAGTTTTAAAATCGACAAACCGGTCATTAAACGGTAAAAATCCCCCTTTATAATAATAATATTACTTATATATATATATATTTGTATTTTTATAAAAGTAAACTAATATAGCGTTAAGCTTTGTTTAAAAAGATTCCCTGTGGAACGAACCGGACTTACTAAAAACTACACTACTGTACGATTAGGTACACTACCTATAAGTGTTGTAGCAAGGTTTAAGTATATCCATTCTCTAAATAAATAAATATCTTGTGTAAAATTGTATCGTATTTAATAGTATTTCCTGCTAAAATTTAATAGTATTTTATATACACCTCGCGAAACATCAGAAGTAACAAACAAAAATATATAAAGTGGAAAGTGAAGTGTAACGGATTCGTACAATTGCTATTGATATTTAACAACTTGATTGGATCTAGTTTGTATCGTTGCGATAATGAGATCAACATGTAACAAGAATCAGACAGGAAGTACCAATCGTTCTTCAATCAGGAAGTAAAAGATATAAAATAGAAAACGACCTCAAACAGATTTTGTTTGCTTCTTGTGATTGAATCTCTAATTGGTACGATTTAGAGGACAGAAAACCAATTACATAAAGCTTGAAAATGATTGGAAACTGAATACGTATTTTTCTTGTATTTATGTATATATATACGGTATTTATATATATATATATATATATATATATATATATATATATATATATATATGTGTATATGTATTTATATATATGTGTATATTAAATATATAATGAAATATAATAATATTTTTTATATAAACATTAGTATTTAATATTAATTTTATTAATAATAATGAAACTAATAATAATAACAATAGAAATAATAGTGATAATAATATCAATAATATTAACAATACTTGTACATATCAAATTTCATATTGAAAATAATAATATTAATAATACAAATATTAATATTAGTATTAATTTAATATTAACATTAATAATAATAATAATAATAATAATAATAATAATAATAATAATAATGAAAGTAATGATAATAATACAATTATATATTCAAACTGGTAATTATATTTTAATATTTTATAATTTATTAATTATCTCATATTTACCAATTATATAATAATTTTGAATCTTTTAATATTTATTGATTATATACATAAATTATAATATATGATATTACAAACTATAATTCCATTTACCATGTATATATATATACATACATATCTATTTACAATTAATTCTTCGTGAATCGTCGGAAACAGTCGAAGGTCAATGCTTGTATGAAAACAGTTTAAAATTCTTGAGACTCAACATTACAGACTTTGCTTAACGTGTCGAAATCCTATAAAGATTAAGTTTAAATTTGATCGGAAATCTCCGGGTCGTCACAGTACCTACCCGTTAAAGAAATTTCTTCCCGAAATTTGAGTGAGGTGGTCATGGCTAACAATAAGAAATGTTTTCATGACGAATACGAGTTGATAAATAGAGTTTTATCATCATTGGGTAATATGGGTAAAACAATTCGATTATGTGAAGAGTATAAGTGAAGCTATAGCAAAAGAGTGAAACGAATAAATGTAGATTCGTCTTAACCGGTTGCGTAGTCACAGTTGATTTCCGGAATTTAAGGGATTTAGAGGAAATTTTTGAAATCCAAAAGATTTGATTCTTCGGCGAATAAGGAAATTAAGATCTCTATAATTAAATACGGTGATATGCCTCGATTACTCTGTCTGATAGTTCCATTATAAGTTAAGCTCTTCTGTTCCATTATTCTCACCATTCATATACTTTCTTTCTTAGTTCATACATCCAAAATATTGTGGAAATGCTTAATCCATTTCTAATCCTTATCCTTATCCTTACTATCGTAACAATCATTCTTCTTTTCCAACTTCCACCCGTGGAATCTGCTTACTTCTGCTTTGCTCTTGGGGTTATAGTGCTTTTAATTCTCCCGTATCTTTATGTTACAATAAACATTGATATACACGGTTTGTAATTTATGTGTTGTTATCGGGCTTTATATCTCTCCTTATATTTCAATGTCCCCCTTTCTTTTTCCGATAATCATTGTCATTCACAGTTAATGCTTTCTCTTATTTGCTACGATTTATACCCCCTTCCTATTTCGGAGCTTCATACTTTGGTTTTCTTTTCGCAAATAACGGTCCAGAATTCATAGGTGTGGAGTTTCGAATGAGTTTAAAGTTCTAAACAAGAAAGAACGTAATATCACGATTTGATTTGTCAAATTACCAGAATAACTGAGAATAGAACTATCAAGAATATATTTTCTTGATATGTTCAGAAGTTAATCAGAATGAAAGAGTTAGGTAGCATGTCACATGATGACGTTATAATATGTGATTCATCATATTCTATTTAGAAACTCAACATGACTTACTGTAATATAATCACGTTTATCAAGTGTCATTATATTATAGTAACTCATGCATCAGTTCCCAACACTACTTCAATAACATTCATTTTTAAGCTCGAAAGTTTACAGAATATAGAAACTAACAGTTTCTATATGATGTAACACTGATAGCACGAAGAGATTAATGATTCCAGATAAGAATAGTTATGGAAATATCTTCAGAAATATGAAGGATATTTATAATGAAAGATACGATGATATCTTGGAATTTCTTGTGATGACCCGGAAATTTCTGATCAAATTTAAACTTTAATCTTTATATGTTTCTGACACGATAAGCAAAATCTGTAATATTGAGTCTCGAAAGTTTTGAAATCTATATTCATGTAATCAATTACCCTTTGACTATGCTCAACGATTCACGAACATTTATGTGTATACTGATATGTATATATAATATATACTTATTAATTGAAAACATTAACAAAGTATTAGATATAAAATACTTTACATAAAAGTATTTGTTTCAATATGTTTATCGATGGAATTAAAAGATAATATCATATGATTAAATTATCAGATACATTGAATTATGATTACGAGTCTCTGTTATGAGGTCCACGTTGATTTGAGAAATCATTTCTTTTTAACGGTATTCGGAATATTTGGTAATGTGATTTACAAGTAAGAACAAAAATTTCATTAACGAGAATTAGACAAAAGTTAGTGGAGATTCCTGCTTAACTTTCAATGTATGCTTTACAATGATTGTCTCGTGTCTTTTGGTAAGATAATGATTAGTTTTCATAATATTGAAAACGTTTTACGATATAGATAAAACCTTTTTAAAGGATGATTTGGAATATAATTAATTTTGGAAAACCAAATTTATAAGTACTCGATTTAGTTTCAAGCGTACAAAAACGTTTTTAGTTTAAAAAGAACTTTATTATTAAAACGTATATAACTTTGATAAATATCTAGAACCACTTTTGACAACTCATTACTTAACCAGTATGATAAAGATAACGATATTTATATTTTATTTTATTAAATATATATAACGATTTAAATTAATACGCGTATTATATGTACATAGTTTTATACTTTTACTATACTTTAACTTTATCTTTACTTTACTTTTACTTTACTTTAACTTTAATAATTCATACTTTAATAATTCACTTTAATAATTCATACTTTAATAATTCACTTTAATAATTCATACTTTAATAATTCATACTTTAATAATTCACTTTAATAATTCATACTTTAATAATTCACTTTAATAATTCAAAAATCTATTATAAATAGAATTCAATAGGTTTCATTATTTCATAGAAACTTGAAAATATATTTCTCTAAACTCTCTCAATCCAATTACATATATATATATTTACTTAGTATTATTTTAAGATATTATTAGTATACATAAAATACTACGACGGAGTTATATTCAGATGATTTCAAAATAAGTTTTCAAACGGGATAGAGCTAAGGAAATTATGGGTTATAGCTATGGAGGTTATGGGTATTGTTCGAGGGTATTGCTCGTCAGGTCAACCTAACGTTTATCATTTTCGTTGCATCTACGTACTTTCCTGCAATATTGAATCACAATATTGATACGTTCGTGAATCCGAGATAAACCCTGCACTTGTTCAGTGCTGTCATATACATAATTGCTACGAAATACAGTATTGTGAGTTTCATTTGCTCCCTTTTATATATATTTTTGGGACTGAGAATACATGCGTTGTTTTTATAAATGTTTTACGAAATAGGCACAAGTACTAAAACTAATTCTACGTGGGTTTAAACCAGAAATATACCCTTAGCTTGGTAACATTAAACTACTTGTCTATGTACGGTAGGCGCGAATCCTAAAGATAGATCTATTGGGCCTGACAAACCCCATCCTGACTATGGGATGCTTTAGTACTTCGAAGTTATATTAAACACACCTGGTCTGATGTACTTCAGAGGGTAAAACATGAACGTTAAGGCTTGTTACCGGGTGCCTACAACTTATAGAATACTTTTATACACTTGCGAGTGTACGGATATTTATGGAAACTGAAATCTTGTGGTCTATTATTATTACGGAAATGATTGATTATGCTAAACTAATGAACTCACCAACCTTTTGGTTGACAGTTTAAAGCATGTTTATTCTCAGGTATTAAAGAAATCTTCCGCTGTGCATTAGCTTATTTTAAGGATATTACTTGGAGTCATTCATGACATACTTTGAAAGACGTTGCATTCGAGTCGTTGAGTTCATCAAGATTAATATTATGTCAATTATAGTTGGATGTAATATGAAATGGTATGCATGCCGTCAATTTTTGATGTAAAGAAAGTTTGTCTTTTAAAAACGAATGCAATGTTTGTAAAACGTATCATATAGAGGTCAAATACCTCGCGATGTAATCAACTATTGTGAATCGTTTATAATGTATATGAACGGGTCCTTTCAGTTGGTATCAGAGCGGTGGTCTTAGCGAACCAGGTCTTGCATTAGTGTGTCTAACAGATAGTCGTTAAGATGCATTAGTGAGTCTGGACTTCGACCGTGTCTGCATGTCAAAAGTTTTGCTTATCATTTATAGTCGGAAATCATCTACTTATCATCCTTAGGAAACTACCTGCTTATCATTCTTAAGTCTAGACGCGTTTTCCTGCATTTATTGCAAAATAGTGTATAGACAAATTCACACCTTAGCATATCTGCTAATTAATATCTTAGCGTATCAGTTACTGTGAACTTTGACAGACATCTTTCAAAGATTCCTCCGTAATTTATGGGATTTTGGTATTATATACACATATGTAAATTATGCATTGAAGAATACCAAATCTAAATTCTACAATCTATTTCATACCGAAAATTCTTTCCCTGATCATACGAGATGGATCTCTCAACCAGTTCGAACTCCTCAAATTCCGACAGCTATTCCGATATGAATATCTACCTGAGCTCCGAAAGCAGCGTCACCGGAATGGATCAACCAATCTCCCATCATCTATTCTGGATGAAATGGGGATGGGTTCGTAGTCTACTCAATCATTAGAGACAAGAAGAAGACAATCCTTTCCATCTACCACATTGCCCTCTTGGCGATGAACCTAAAGCACTTACCGGCGAACCTATTCGAGACACCATTTTCTCACTCTTTGCTAGAGTATCTCGTTACGATTATATACTATCTCATATTATGAATCTTATTCATCCGCTCGCTCCAACCGCCAATCATCCTGGTGTACTAGCAGAAGTTAACGAACTTCGCACTCGAGTAGTGGCTCTGGAACATATGGTGCAAAGATTACAAACATCATCAGCAGCACCAGCAGCATAACCAGTACCGCCAGTAACATTAACATCGCAAGCCTCAATACCCTAAGCACCAGCAGCATCACCGGCATCAACGGTATCACCATCATCAACACCAACAGTATCATTACCACAATCAATAATCACGTCCGCATCACACGCCTCAACATCACAACCTGTACCTCGGATATCAACATCACATGCACCATAAATACCAAGGAGTACCAACAACAACAAACAATGAAGTATTGATCGGAGAAACATTCTGCAGTGATTATGTAATATCTAAAGTCTTAAAGATTATCTATTTCAGCCTTAACCATAAATCAGATAAGTGGACAGAAATGATAGAAAGAAGAATCGAAACCCTGACAAGAATGGTGTGCGATTTACAAACTAGACTTGTTATACCAGCATCATCAGCACTAGCAGCACTTATAACATATAAGCTCCGCCAGTTCAAGAAATTACTGTGGATATCATCACAAATCAACAACACGTATATTGTATCAATGAGTTATGAAGTATTAACTCATTCTTTCTAAAGAATTTATAGATATTTATATATATGAATTCTGAAACTATAATAAATCTTTCGTACTAAGCTATTGAGTATGAATTGAAAAGGGGTTGATACTACTCGGTTAAATTCATATTACTAATATGCTATAATGTACATCCTTCGTTAACAACCTAACCATCGTTAACTACAATCTCTGCTTCAATTAAATGAATTCGGTTTCATAATAAACCAAGTGTATCATTCAACAACATGTTTGATTTTACACTTTCATCTTCGATGCACTCGAAACTTTCTAGAAAACAACATTCGTATATTGCGAAGTTAGCAAGAGTTCTATGAGCATCAGCATAATTCACTAAGGAAATATCTATAAGAATAAATAATGAAGTATTAATCACAGTAGTGAAATACTTTGTGAAGATTATGTAATCTCTAATGTTTTAGAGATTATTCATTTCTAATTCAAGCCGAAAATCAAATGAGCTTAATATGATATTAGCTCATTAAATCTGTATTACATCGAAAGAAAATATACATGTATTTTCATAAAGATTGTAATAAAATTCTCTGGTACAAAACATTGCTCGTGAAATTTTTTTTAACGGGTAGGTAATACCCGAGAGATATTTAAATTCACAATTAATATGTTACATTCTTCGATTCTGATTCAACAATCATCAACTATACTCCCTACTTTCACAACAATACACATTCTTTTATAGAAATCAAAACAACCATACTCATTCGAATCTAATTACATATTCTGATTTTGAAATTTCAGAATTCAATTCGAGAAATAACCGAAATCATCACTCTTAGATTCCTGTACCTATCAAAACTATACTTTGACTTCAAAACTGTACTAGAACATCATTTCTATTCATGGAACCCAGAAGAATAATTGTAAAATTCAAAATCCTAGAACATCATATGTGTTCAAACCCTTCGAAATTCCTGAAGACACGCGAGATGATGATCCAACCACACATTACCCACCGTCATGCACCTAAAAAGCTCTCGAAACCAAAGTTATAGTTTAACACGTATCCGTGTCAGACCCTTTGACATTTATTACCAAATATAAATTTTCCACATCTTTCCAAAGTAGGCAGTTTTGTCACGGCTACAGCAAATCACCTTTAATTGTTTATACAATTACCCCTTCATCATTGTTACCGGGGAACCTTTTATATCTCGCCACATTAGCAGTAAACTTATCAACCACTTCAATAAACTTCAACTTAAACCTCTCTGAAAAGTCATTATACTTATTCATTGAAACCCCATCATGTACTCACCTACATCCTGTAACAATAATTGTCATACCAACTACTGTGAATCAGCAATCAGTATTTTGAAATTCGCAGCGATTCTACGCCAACAGTTATATGTATACATATAACGCCTAACGCCAATACTTACATACTTTGAATGTGAAGTTTCTGAAAAACACCCTGAATTACGAATTAGTTCTCAAAATGCTGATGAAGCAGCAAAAACTGTAAACGACTTTAACAGTCAAAAGTTTGATGATAAAGAATGGTATGGTGGTAAAGCTGAGAAAAAGAGAAGGTTTGGAACTATAAAACTGATTGAGTAGACCATGAAGGAGACCAAGGACAAATACAAGGACCAAACACTGTATTTAAAGAATCCTGATGATTCTATTTCTGATGAAGTCATTAACGAATACCTTGCTCCTTACTCTAAAACCTTTGCGGACAATATTCTTCATCATCATCTTATCTTAAATATTCTAAGATATCATCATATCTTCCATTATAAATATCCTCCATATTTCTGAAGATATTTCCATAACTATTCTTACCTGAAACCATTACCTCTTCATGCTATCTGTGTTATATCATAAAAGAAACTATTTTAGTTCTAAATGCCGAAATCTTCGAGTTTAAAATATGAATGTTTTGAAGTAGTGTTGGGAACTGAAGCATGAGTTAGTATAATATAATGACACTTGATCAACGTGATTATATTACAGTAAGTCATGCTGAGTTTCTAATGGAACGTGATGATTCACAGAACATACCGTCATCATGTGCCATTTACACGACTCTTACATTCTACCCAATTTCCAAAAATATTAAGAACATATCTTCTTGATAGTTCTATCTTTTCGAATATTCTGGTAATTTACCAAATCAAGATCGTGCAATTACGATTTCCTTTTTAAGAACATTAACTATGTTCATTTCAAAATCCATACCTACGAATTCCGGACCATTATTCGCTTGACTTGAAGTCGGGAAGAGGAGACAAAAGTATGGAACTCTTGAATATAAAAGAAAATATAAAGCTCGATAACAACACATAAATTACAAACCGTACATATCAATACGTATTGCCACGTAAAGGCACGGGAAAATTAAAAACACTATAACCCCAAGGTAATAGTAGAAGTGAATAAAATCCTCCGGTGGTAGATGAAAGAGAAGAATGACAGATATGAAAGTTAGGAGTATATCAAGAATCAGTACTGGATGGAGCATATTAACGAATGTTTAAAGAATAAATTGAGGAAAAATAATAGAAGATGTTAGATATGGAAAATAAGGAAAAGAAGGGGGTGGATTTATAGTAAAATATCTGACAGGTCAATCGAAACAGATTATTGCATTTAATCAAAGAAGATCCTGATTTCCTAAATCGCCGAAGAACCAAATCTTATTACGAAGATTTTCCTTAAATCGCATGAATTCCGAAAATCAATCATAACTACGTCATCAGTTAAAACGATTCTACATTTACTCATTTCACTCTCTTGCGATAGCTTCACTTATACTCTTTGTATAATCAAATTGTTTTATCTATATTACTCAATGATGATGAAACTCTATTATCAACTCATATTCGTCATGAAAACATTTTTATAGTTAGCCATGACGACCTCGATCAAATTTCGGGACGAAATTTCTTTAACGGGTAGGTACTGTGATGACCCGGAAATTTCTGATCAAATTTAAACTTTAATCTTTATATGTTTCCGACACGATAAGCAAAATCTGTAATATTGAGTCTCGAAAGTTTTGAAATCTATATTCATGTAATCAATTACCCTTTGACTATGCTCAACGATTCACGAACATTTATGTGTATACTGATATGTATATATAATATATACTTATTAATTGAAAAATTAACAAAGTATTAGATATAAAATACTTTACATAAAAGTATTTGTTTCAATATGTTTATCGATGGAATTAAAAGATAATATCATATGATTAAATTATCAGATACATTGAATTATGATTACGAGTCTCTGTTATGAGGTCCACGTTGATTTGAGAAATCATTTCTTTTTAACGGTATTCGGAATATTTGGTAATGTGATTTACAAGTAAGAACAAAAATTTCATTAACGAGAATTAGACAAAAGTTAGTGGAGATTCCTGCTTAACTTTCAATGCATGCTTTACAATGATTGTCTCGTGTCTTTTGGTAAGATAATGATTAGTTTTCATAATATTGAAAACGTTTTACAATATAGATAAAACCTTTTTAAAGGATGATTTGGAATATAATTAATTTTGGAAAACCAAATTTATAAGTACTCGATTTAGTTTCAAGCGTACAAAAACGTTTTTAGTTTAAAAAGAACTTTATTATTAAAACGTATATAACTTTGATAAATATCTAGAACCACTTTTGACAACTCATTACTTAACCAGTATGGTAAAGATAACGATATTTATATTTTATTTTATTAAATATATATAACGATTTAAATTAATACGCGTATTATATGTACATAGTTTTATACTTTTACTATACTTTAACTTTATCTTTACTTTACTTTTACTTTACTTTAACTTTAATAATTCATACTTTAATAATTCACTTTAATAATTTATACTTTAATAATTCACTTTAATAATTCATACTTTAATAATTCATTTTAATAATTCATACTTTAATAATTCACTTTAATAATTCATACTTTAATAATTCACTTTAATAATTCAAAAATCTATTATAAATAGAATTCAATAGGTTTCATTATTTCATAGAAACTTGAAAATATATTTCTCTAAACTCTCTCAATCCAATTACATATATATATTTACTTAGTATTATTTCAAGATATTATTAGTATACATAAAATACTACGACGGAGTTATATTCAGATGATTTCAAAATAAGTTTTCAAACGGGATAGAGCTAAGGAAATTATGGGTTACTGAAATGTCCCGTTCTTATTGATTAAAAACGTTCCATATTAATTGATTTCGTTGCGAGGTTTTGACCTCTATATGAGACGTTTTTCAAAGACTGCATTCATTTTTAAAACAAACCATAACCTTTATTTCATAGATAAAGGTTTTAAAAAGCTTTACGTAGATTATCAAATAATGATAATCTAAAATATCCTGTTTACACGCGACCATTACATAATGGTTTACAATACAAATATGTTACAACAAAATAAGTTTCTTGAATGCAGTTTTTACACAATATCATACAAGCATGGACTCCAAATCTTGTCCTTATTTAAGTATGCGACAGCGGAAGCTCTTAATAATCACCTGAGAATAAACATGCTTAAAACGTCAACAAAAATGTCGGTGAGTTATAGGTTTAACCTATATATATAAAATCGTAACAATAGACCACAAGATTTCATATTTCAATACACATCCCATACATAGAGATAAAAATCATTCATATGGTGAACACCTGGTAACCGACATTAACAAGATGCATATATAAGAATATCCCCATCATTCCGGGACACCCTTCGGATATGATATAAATTTCGAAGTACTAAAGCATCCGGTACTTTGGATGGGGTTTGTTAAGCCCAATAGATCTATCTTTAGGATTCGCGTCAATTAGGGTGTCTGTTCCCTAATTCTTAGATTACCAGACTTAATAAAAAGGGGCATATTCGATTTCGATAATTCAACCATAGAATGTAGTTTCATGTACTTGTGTCTATTTTGTAAATCATTTATAAAACCTGCATGTATTCTCATCCCAAAAATATTAGATTTTAAAAGTGGGACTATAACTCACTTTCACAGATTTTTACTTCGTCGGGAAGTAAGACTTGGCCACTGTTGATTCACGAACCTATAACAATATATACATATATATTAAAGTATGTTCAAAATATATTTACAACACTTTTAATATATTTTGATGTTTTAAGTTTATTAAGTCAGCTGTCCTCGTTAGTAACCTATAACTAGTTGTCCACAGTTAGATGTACAGAAATAAATCGATAAATATTATCTTGAATCAATCCACGACCCAGTGTATACGTATCTCAGTATTGATCACAACTCAAACTATATATATTTTGGAATCAACCTCAACCCTGTATAGCTAACTCCAACATTCACATATAGAGTGTCTATGGTTGTTCCGAAATATATATAGATGTGTCGACATGATAGGTCGAAACATTGTATACGTGTCTATGGTATCTCAAGATTACATAATATACAATACAAGTTGATTAAGTTATGGTTGGAATAGATTTGTTACCAATTTTCACGTAGCTAAAATGAGAAAAATTATCCAATCTTGTTTTACCCATAACTTCTTCATTTTAAAATCCGTTTTGAGTGAATCAAATTGCTATGGTTTCATATTGAACTCTATTTTATGAATCTAAACAGAAAAAGTATAGGTTTATAGTCGGAAAAATAAGTTACAAGTCATTTTTGTAAAGGTAGTCATTTCAGTCGAAAGAACGACGTCTAGATGACCATTTTAGAAAACATACTTCCACTTTGAGTTTAACCATAATTTTTGGATATAGTTTCATGTTCATAATAAAAATCATTTTCTCAGAATAACAACTTTTAAATCAAAGTTTATCATAGTTTTTAATTAACTAACCCAAAACAGCCCGCGGTGTTACTACGACGGCGTAAATCCGGTTTTACGGTGTTTTTCGTGTTTCCAGGTTTTAAATCATTAAGTTAGCATATCATATAGATATAGAACATGTGTTTAGTTGATTTTAAAAGTCAAGTTAGAAGGATTAACTTTTGTTTGCGAACAAGTTTAGAATTAACTAAACTATGTTCTAGTGATTACAAGTTTAAACCTTCGAATAAGATAGCTTTATATGTATGAATCGAATGATGTTATGAACATCATTACTACCTTAAGTTCCTTGGATAAACCTACTGGAAAAGAGAAAAATGGATCTAGCTTCAATGGATCCTTGGATGGCTCGAAGTTCTTGAAGTAGAATCATGACACGAAAACAAGTTCAAGTAAGATCATCACTTGAAATAAGATTGTTATAGTTATAGAAATTGAACCAAAGTTTGAATATGATTATTACCTTGTATTAGAATGATAACCTACTGTAAGAAACAAAGATTTCTTGAGGTTGGATGATCACCTTACAAGATTAGAAGTGAGCTAGCAAACTTGAAAGTATTCTTGATTTTATGAAACTAGAACTTTTGGAATTTATGAAGAACACTTAGAACTTGAAGATAGAACTTGAGAGAGATCAATTAGATGAAGAAAATTGAAGAATGAAAGTGTTTGTAGGTGTTTTTGGTCGTTGGTGTATGGATTAGATATAAAGGATATGTAATTTTGTTTTCATGTAAATAAGTCATGAATGATTACTCATATTTTTGTAATTTTATGAGATATTTCATGCTAGTTGCCAAATGATGGTTCCCACATGTGTTAGGTGACTCACATGGGCTGCTAAGAGCTGATCATTGGAGTGTATATACCAATAGTACATACATCTAAAAGCTGTGTATTGTACGAGTACGAATACGGGTGCATACGAGTAGAATTGTTGATGAAACTGAATGAGGATGTAATTGTAAGCATTTTTGTTAAGTAGAAGTATTTTGATAAGTGTATTGAAGTCTTTCAAAAGTGTATAAATACATATTAAAACACTACATGTATATACATTTTAACTGAGTCGTTAAGTCATCGTTAGTCGTTACATGTAAGTGTTGTTTTGAAACCTTTAGGTTAACGATCTTGTTAAATGTTGTTAACCCAATGTTTATAATATCAAATGAGATTTTAAATTATTATATTATCATGATATTATCATGTATGAATATCTCTTAATATGATATATATACATTAAATGTCTTTACAACGATAATCGTTACATATATGTCTCGTTTAAAAATCATTAAGTTAGTAGTCTTGTTTTTACATATGTAGTTCATTGTTAATATACTTAATGATATGTTTACTTATCATAGTATCATGTTAACTATATATATATCCATATATATGTCATCATATAGTTTTTACAAGTTTTAACGTTCGTGAATCACCGGTCAACTTGGGTGGTCAATTGTCTATATGAAACATATTTCAATTAATCAAGTCTTAACAAGTTTGATTGCTTAACATGTTGGAAACATTTAATCATGTAAATATCAATCTCAATTAATATATATAAACATGGAAAAGTTCGGGTCACTACAGTACCTACCCGTTAAATAAATTTCGTCCCGAAATTTTAAGCTGTTGAAGGTGTTGACGAATTTTCTGGAAATAGATGCGGGTATTTCTTCTTCATCTGATCTTCACGCTCCCAGGTGAACTCGGGTCCTCTACGAGCATTCCATCGAACCTTAACAATTGGTATCTTGTTTTGCTTAAGTCTTTTAACCTCACGATCCATTATTTCGACGGGTTCTTCGATGAATTGAAGTTTTTCGTTGATTTGGATTTCATCTAACGGAATAGTGAGATCTTCTTTAGCAAAACATTTCTTCAAATTCGAGACGTGGAAAGTGTTATGTACAGCCGCGAGTTGTTGAGGTAACTCTAGTCGGTAAGCTACTGGTCCGACACGATCCATAATCTTGAATGGTCCAATATACCTTGGATTTAATTTCCCTCGTTTACCAAATCGAACAACGCCTTTCCAAGGTGCAACTTTAAGCATGACCATCTCTCCAATTTCAAATTCTATATCTTTTCTTTTAATGTCAGCGTAGCTCTTTTGTCAACTTTGGGCGGTTTTCAACCGTTGTTGAATTTGGATGATCTTCTCGGTAGTTTCTTGTATAATCTCCGGACCCGTAATCTGTCTATCCCCCACTTCACTCCAACAAATTGGAGACCTGCACTTTCTACTATAAAGTGCTTCAAACGGCGCCATCTCAATGCTTGAATGGTAGCTGTTGTTGTAGGAAAATTCTGCTAACGGTAGATGTCGATTCCAACTGTTTCCGAAATCAATAACACATGCTCGTAGCATTTCTTCAAGCTTTTGTATCGTCCTTTCGCTCTGCCCATCAGTTTGTGGATGATAGGCAGTACTCATGTCTAGACGAGTTCCTAATGCTTGCTGTAATGTCTGCCAGAATCTTGAAATAAATCTGCCATCCCTATCAGAGATAATAGAGATTGGTATTCCATGTCTGGAGACGACTTCCTTCAAATACAGTCGTGCTAACTTCTCCATCTTGTCATCTTCTCTTATTGGCAGGAAGTGTGCTGATTTGGTGAGACGATCAACTATTACCCAAATAGTATCAAAACCACTTGCAGTCCTTGGCAATTTAGTGATGAAATCCATGGTAATGTTTTCCCATTTCCATTCCGGGATTTCGGGTTGTTGAAGTAGACCTGATGGTTTCTGATGCTCAGCTTTGACCTTAGAACACGTCAAACATTCTCCTACATATTTAGCAACATCGGCTTTCATACCCGGCCACCAAAAATGTTTCTTGAGATCCTTGTACATTTTCCCCGTTCCAGGATGTATTGAGTATCTGGTTTTATGAGCTTCTCTAAGTACCATTTCTCTCATATCTCCAAATTTTGGTACCCAAATCCTTTCAGCCCTATACCGGGTTCCGTCTTCCCGAATATTAAGATGCTTCTCCGATCCTTTGGGTATTTCATCGTTTAAATTTCCCACTTTTAAAACTCCTTGTTGCGCCTCCTTTATTTGAGTAGTAATGTTATTATGAATCATTATATTCATAGATTTTACTCGAATGGGTTCTCTGTCCTTCCTGCTCAAGGCATCGGCTACCACATTTGCCTTCCCCGGGTGATAACGAATCTCAAAGTCGTAATCATTCAATAATTCAATCCACCTACGCTGCCTCATATTCAGTTGTTTCTGATTAAATATGTGTTGAAGACTTTTGTGGTCGGTATATATAATACTTTTGACCCCATATAAGTAGTGCCTCCAAGTCTTTAATGCAAAAACAACCGCGCCTAATTCCAAATCATGCGTCGTATAATTTTGTTCGTGAATCTTCAATTGTCTAGACGCATAAGCAATCACCTTCGTTCGTTGCATTAATACACAACCGAGACCTTGCTTTGATGCATCACAATAAATCACAAAATCATCATTCCCTTCAGGCAATGACAATATAGGTGCCGTAGTTAGCTTTTTCTTCAATAACTGAAACGCTTTCTCTTGTTCATCATTCCATTCAAATTTCTTCCCTTTATACGTTAATGCAGTCAAGGGTTTTGCTATTCTGGAAAAGTCTTGGATGAACCTTCTGTAGTAACCAGCTAGTCCTAAAAACTGGCGTATGTGTTTTGGAGTTTTTGGGGTTTCCCACTTTTCAATAGTTTCTATCTTTGCCGGATCCACCTTAATACCTTCTTTGTTCACTATGTGACCGAGGAATTGAACTTCTTCCAACCAAAATGCACACTTTGAAAACTTAGCGTACAATTCTTCCTTCCTCAATACTTCTAACACCTTTCTCAAATGTTCACCGTGTTCTTGGTCATTCTTTGAGTAAATAAGTATGTCATCAATGAAAACAATGACAAACTTGTCAAGATATGGTCCACACACTCGGTTCATAAGGTCCATGAACACAGCTGGTGCATTAGTTAAACCAAACGGCATGACCATAAACTCGTAATGACCGTAACGTGTTCTGAAAGCAGTCTTTGGAATATCATCTTCTTTCACCCGCATTTGATGATACCCGGAACGTAAGTCAATCTTTGAATAAACAGACGAGCCTTGTAGTTGATCAAATAAGTCATCGATTCTCGGTAGTGGGTAGCGGTTCTTGATGGTAAGTTTGTTCAACTCTCGGTAGTCGATACACAACCTGAATGTACCATCTTTCTTCTTGACAAACAAAACAGGAGCTCCCCACGGTGATGTGCTTGGTCGAATGAAACCACGCTCTAAAAGTTCTTGTAATTGGCTTTGCAGTTCTTTCATCTCGCTGGGTGCGAGTCTGTAAGGAGCACGAGCTATTGGTGCAGCTCCTGGTACAAGATCTATTTGAAATTCAACGGATCGATGTGGGGGTAATCCCGGTAATTCTTTCGGAAATACATCGGGAAATTCTTTTGCAATGGGAACATCATTGATGCTCTTTTCTTCAGTTTATACTTTCTCGACGTGTGCTAGAACAGCATAGCAACCTTTTCTTATTAGTTTTTGTGCCTTCAAATTACTAATAAGATGTAGCTTCGTGTTGCCCTTTTCTCCGTACACCATTAAGGGTTTTCCTTTTTCTCGTATAATGCGAATTGCATTTTTGTAACAAACGATCTCCGCTTTCACTTCTTTCAACCAGTCCATACCGATTATCACATCAAAACTCCCTAACTCTACTGGTATCAAATCAATCTTAAATGTTTCGCTAACCAGTTTAATTTCTCGATTCCGACATATATTATCTGCTGAAATTAATTTACCATTTGCTAATTCGAGTAAAAATTTACTATCCAAAGGCGTCAATGGACAACTTAATTTAGCACAAAAATCTCTACTCATATAGCTTCTATCCGCACCCGAATCAAATAAAACGTAAGCAGATTTATTGTCAATAAGAAACGTACCCGTAACAAGCTTCGGGTCTTCCTGTGCCTCTGCCGCATTAATATTGAAAACTCTTCCACGGCCTTGTCCATTCGTGTTCTCCTGGTTCGGGCAATTTCTAATAATGTGGCCCGGTTTTCCACATTTATAACAAACTACATTGGCATAACTTGCTCCGACACTACTTGCTCCGCCATTGCTCGTTCCGACACCATTTGTTCCTTTCGTTCTATTAACCCCTGATCCGTAGACCTCACACTTCGCCGCGCTATGACCATTTCTTTTACACTTGTTGCAAAATTTGGTGCAGAACCCCGAGTGATTCTTTTCACACCTTTGGCATAGCTGCTTCTGATTGTTGTTGTTGCGGTTATCATTGTTGTTGGGATTATTGTTGTAGTTGCTGTTGTTGTTGTTGTTGTTGTTGTTGTTGGGCCGTTTGTTGTAGTTGCGATTGATGTTGCGATTGTTGGGATAATTGTTGCGATTATTGTTGTAATTGCTGTTGTTGTTGTATTGGTGATTCTTATCACTGTTTTCCTCCCACTTTCTTTTGACTTGCTTCACATTGGCCTCTTCAGCAGTCTGTTCTTTAATTCTTTCTTCAATCTGGTTCACGAGTTTGTGAGCCATTCTACATGCCTGTTGTATGGAGGCGGGCTCGTGTGAACTTATATCTTCTTGGATTCTTTCCGGTAATCCTTTCACAAACGCGTCGATCTTCTCTTCCTCATCTTCGAATGCTCCCGGACACAATAGGCACAATTCTGTGAATCGTCTTTCGTACGTGGTAATATCAAATCCTTGGGTTCGTAACCCTCTAAGTTCTATCTTGAGCTTATTGACCTCGGTTCTGGGACGGTACTTCTCGTTCATCAAGTGCTTAAATGCTGACCACGGTAGTGCGTACGCATCGTCTTGTCCCACTTGCTCTAGATAGGTATTCCACCATGTTAACGCAGAACCTGTGAAGGTATGCGTAGCGTACTTTACTTTATCCTCTTCAGTACACTTACTTATGGCAAACACCGATTCGACCTTCTCGGTCCACCGTTTTAATCCGATCGGTCCTTCGGTTCCATCAAATTCCAAAGGTTTGCAGGCAGTGAATTCTTTGTAGGTGCATCCTACACGATTTCCTGTACTGCTAGATCCAAGGTTATTGTTGGTATGTAGCGCAGCCTGTACTGCGGCTATGTTTGAAGCTAGAAAAGTACGGAATTCCTCTTCATTCATATTCACAGTGTGTCGAGTAGTCGGTGCCATTTCCTTCAAAATAGTTAAATGGAACAAGTTAATCATACAGAATATTAAGAGTAGTTAATAGTATTTCGTAGCATAATATGAACTCATTTATAAAAGCTTTTTCTTCATATTAGCGTTTTATAAGTTTAAATTCGGGTAGTACCTACCCGTTAAGTTCATACTTAGTAGCTAATATACAATTCAACTACTACAATTCTATATGAAAAACTGATTATAATAATATTTCGCGTTCAAACTTTTACACAATATTTTACAAACTTACAATACCGCTTATTTTACATATAGCATGAAATATAGCACACAATAAATTTGATACAAGATGGTTGTGAAGATAATTCTAGCTAGTACACAAGTCGTTCAGCAAAGGCAATAAAGACACGTAATTCATACGTCCAGAAACAAGTCATGCATTCTGGTTTTACTAGGATTACTTCCCATCCTTGGTCTTGTGGAACATAACCGTTATGGCCGTTGATAAGACAGCGTGTTGTAACATCATCAAAGGGACGAGGGTTACGTAATGTCCAACAGTCCCGTAACAATCTAAAAACCTCATTTCTTACCCCAATTACCGACTCCGTCACTTGTGGGAACGTTTTGTTTAATAGTTGTAGCCCGATGTTCTTGTTCTCACTTTGGTGAGAAGCGAACATTACTAATCCGTAAGCATAACATGCTTCTTTATGTTGCATGTTAGCCGCTTTTTCTAAATCACGAAGTCCAATATTCGGATATATTGAGTCAAAATAATTTCTTAACCCATTGCGTAAAATAGCATTTGGGTTCCCCGCAATATATGCGTCAAAGTAAACACATCGTAACTTATGGATTTCCCAATGTGATATCCCCCATCTTTCGAACGAAAGCCTTTTATAAACCAAGGCATTCTTGGAACGTTCTTCGAATGTCTTACAAACTGATCTCGCCTTAAGTAGTTGTGCCGAAGAATTCTGACCGACTCTAGACAAGATTTCATCAATCATGTCTCCGGGTAGGTCTCTTAAAATATTGGGTTGTCTATCCATTTTGTGTTTTTATACTGTAAAATAGACAAGAGTTAGATTCATAAAAAAAAATACTTATTAATACAAGCAATTTTTACATATATCATAAAGCATAAGTACACTATATTACATATATTACACCACATGAATACAACTATCTTATTCCGACTCGCTTGTTTCTTCTTCTTCGGTTTTGGTTCGTTTTGCCAAGTTTCTAAGGATATATGATGTTCCCCTAATACGAGCCGTAATTTTCCACATTGGTTTAGAAAAACCTGGTGGTTTAGAGGTTCCCGGGTCATTGTTACAACTTAAGGACTTCGGGGGTTGACGATACATATAAAGTTCATCGGGGTTGGAATTAGATTTCTCTATTTTTATGCCCTTTCCCTTATTATTTTCTTTTGCCTTTTTAAATTCAGTTGGGGTAATTTCTATAACATCATCGGAATTCTCGTCGGAATCCGATTCATCGGAGAATTGGTAATCCTCCCAATATTTTGCTTTCTTGGCGGAAACACCATTGACCATAATTAACCTTGGTCGGTTGGTTGAGGATTTTCTTTTACTTAACCGTTTTAATATTTCCCCCACCGGTTCTATTTCTTCATCCGGTTCCGATTCTTCTTTCGGTTCTGATTCTTCTTCCGGTTCCGACTCTTCTTCCGGTTCCTCTTCGGGAACTTGTGAATCAGTCCACGAATCATTCCAATTTACATTTGACTCTTCATTATTATTAGGTGAGTCAATGGGACTTGTTCTAGAGGTAGACATCTATCACATAATATCAAACGCGTTAAGAGATTAATATATCACATAATATTCACATGTTAAAAATATATAGTTTCCAACAAAATTTGTTAAGCAATCATTTTTCAAGTAAACACGGTCGAAGTCCAGACTCACTAATGCATCCTAACAAACTCGATAAGACACACTAATGCAAAATTCTGGTTCTCTAAGACCAACGCTCGGATACCAACTGAAATGTCCCGTTCTTATTGATTAAAAACGTTCCATATTAATTGATTTCGTTGCGAGGTTTTGACCTCTATATGAGACGTTTTTCAAAGACTGCATTCATTTTTAAAACAAACCATAACCTTTATTTCATAGATAAAGGTTTTAAAAAGCTTTACATAGATTATCAAATAATGATAATCTAAAATATCCTGTTTACACGCGACCATTACATAATGGTTTACAATACAAATATGTTACAACAAAATAAGTTTCTTGAATGCAGTTTTTACACAATATCATACAAGCATGGACTCCAAATCTTGTCCTTATTTAAGTATGCGACAGCGGAAGCTCTTAATAATCACCTGAGAATAAACATGCTTAAAACGTCAACAAAAATGTCGGTGAGTTATAGGTTTAACCTATATATATAAAATCGTAACAATAGACCACAAGATTTCATATTTCAATACACATCCCATACATAGAGATAAAAATCATTCATATGGTGAACACCTGGTAACCGACATTAACAAGATGCATATATAAGAATATCCCCATCATTCCGGGACACCCTTCGGATATGATATAAATTTCGAAGTACTAAAGCATCCGGTACTTTGGATGGGGTTTGTTAAGCCCAATAGATCTATCTTTAGGATTCGCGTCAATTAGGGTGTCTGTTCCCTAATTCTTAGATTACCAGACTTAATAAAAAGGGGCATATTCGATTTCGATAATTCAACCATAGAATGTAGTTTCATGTACTTGTGTCTATTTTGTAAATCATTTATAAAACCTGCATGTATTCTCATCCCAAAAATATTAGATTTTAAAAGTGGGACTATAACTCACTTTCACAGATTTTTACTTCGTCGGAAAGTAAGACTTGGCCACTGTTGATTCACGAACCTATAACAATATATACATATATATTAAAGTATGTTCAAAATATATTTACAACACTTTTAATATATTTTGATGTTTTAAGTTTATTAAGTCAGCTGTCCTCGTTAGTAACCTATAACTAGTTGTCCACAGTTAGATGTACAGAAATAAATCGATAAATATTATCTTGAATCAATCCACGACCCAGTGTATACGTATCTCAGTATTGATCACAACTCAAACTATATATATTTTGGAATCAACCTCAACCCTGTATAGCTAACTCCAACATTCACATATAGAGTGTCTATGGTTGTTCCGAAATATATATAGATGTGTCGACATGATAGGTTGAAACATTGTATACGTGTCTATGGTATCTCAAGATTACATAATATACAATACAAGTTGATTAAGTTATGGTTGGAATAGATTTGTTACCAATTTTCACGTAGCTAAAATGAGAAAAATTATCCAATCTTGTTTTACCCATAACTTCTTCATTTTAAATCCGTTTTGAGTGAATCAAATTGCTATGGTTTCATATTGAACTCTATTTTATGAATCTAAACAGAAAAAGTATAGGTTTATAGTCGGAAAAATAAGTTACAAGTCGTTTTTGTAAAGGTAGTCATTTCAGTCGAAAGAACGACGTCTAGATGACCATTTTAGAAAACATACTTCCACTTTGAGTTTAACCATAATTTTTGGATATAGTTTCATGTTCATAATAAAAATCATTTTCTCAGAATAACAACTTTTAAATCAAAGTTTATCATAGTTTTTAATTAACTAACCCAAAACAGCCCGCGGTGTTACTACGACGGCGTAAATCCGGTTTTACGGTGTTTTTCGTGTTTCCAGGTTTTAAATCATTAAGTTAGAATATCATATAGATATAGAACATGTGTTTAGTTGATTTTAAAAGTCAAGTTAGAAGGATTAACTTTTGTTTGCGAACAAGTTTAGAATTAACTAAACTATGTTCTAGTGATTACAAGTTTAAACCTTCGAATAAGATAGCTTTATATGTATGAATCGAATGATGTTATGAACATCATTACTACCTTAAGTTCCTTGGATAAACCTACTGGAAAAGAGAAAAATGGATCTAGCTTCAATGGATCCTTGGATGGCTCGAAGTTCTTGAAGTAGAATCATGACACGAAAACAAGTTCAAGTAAGATCATCACTTGAAATAAGATTGTTATAGTTATAGAAATTGAACCAAAGTTTGAATATGATTATTACCTTGTATTAGAATGATAACCTACTGTAAGAAACAAAGATTTCTTGAGGTTGGATGATCACCTTACAAGATTAGAAGTGAGCTAGCAAACTTGAAAGTATTCTTGATTTTATGAAACTAGAACTTTTGGAATTTATGAAGAACACTTAGAACTTGAAAATAGAACTTGAGAGAGATCAATTAGATGAAGAAAATTGAAGAATGAAAGTGTTTGTAGGTGTTTTTGGTCGTTGGTGTATGGATTAGATATAAAGGATATGTAATTTTGTTTTCATGTAAATAAGTCATGAATGATTACTCATATTTTTGTAATTTTATGAGATATTTCATGCTAGTTGCCAAATGATGGTTCCCACATGTGTTAGGTGACTCACATGGGCTGCTAAGAGCTGATCATTGGAGTGTATATACCAATAGTACATACATCTAAAAGCTGTGTATTGTACGAGTACGAATACGGGTGCATACGAGTAGAATTGTTGATGAAACTGAATGAGGATGTAATTGTAAGCATTTTTGTTAAGTAGAAGTATTTTGATAAGTGTATTGAAGTCTTTCAAAAGTGTATAAATACATATTAAAACACTACATGTATATACATTTTAACTGAGTCGTTAAGTCATCGTTAGTCGTTACATGTAAGTGTTGTTTTGAAACCTTTAGGTTAACGATCTTGTTAAATGTTGTTAACCCAATGTTTATAATATCAAATGAGATTTTAAATTATTATATTATCATGATATTATCATGTATGAATATCTCTTAATATGATATATATACATTAAATGTCTTTACAACGATAATCGTTACATATATGTCTCGTTTAAAAATCATTAAGTTAGTAGTCTTGTTTTTACATATGTAGTTCATTGTTAATATACTTAATGATATGTTTACTTATCATAGTATCATGTTAACTATATATATATATCCATATATATGTCATCATATAGTTTTTACAAGTTTTAACGTTCGTGAATCACCGGTCAACTTGGGTGGTCAATTGTCTATATGAAACATATTTCAATTAATCAAGTCTTAACAAGTTTGATTGCTTAACATGTTGGAAACATTTAATCATGTAAATATCAATCTCAATTAATATATATAAACATGGAAAAGTTCGGGTCACTACAGTTATAGCTATGGAGGTTATGGGTATTGTTCGAGGGTATTGCTCGTCAGGTCAACCTAACGTTTATCATTTTCGTTGCATCTACGTACTTTCCTGCAATATTGAATCACAATATTGATAGGTTCGTGAATCCGAGATAAACCCTGCACTTGTTCAGTGCCGTCATATACATAATTGCTACGAAATACAGTATTGTGAGTTTCATTTGCTCCCTTTTATATATATTTTTGGGACTGAGAATACATGCGTTGTTTTTATAAATGTTTTACGAAATAGGCACAAGTACTAAACCTAATTCTACGTGGGTTTAAACCAGAAATATACCCTTAGCTTGGTAACATTAAACTACTTGTCTATGTACGGTAGGCGCGAATCCTAAAGATAGATCTATTGGGCCTGACAAACCCCATCCTGACTATGGGATGCTTTAGTACTTCGAAGTTATATTAAACACACCTGGTCTGGTGTACTTCAGAGGGTAAAACATGAACGTTAAGGCTTGTTACCGGGTGCCTACAACTTATAGAATACTTTTATACACTTGCGAGTGTACGGATATTTATGGAAACTGAAATCTTGTGGTCTATTATTATTACGGAAATGATTGATTATGCTAAACTAATGAACTCACCAACCTTTTGGTTGACACTTTAAAGCATGTTTATTCTCAGGTATTAAAGAAATCTTCCGCTGTGCATTAGCTTATTTTAAGGATATTACTTGGAGTCATTCATGACATACTTTGAAAGACGTTGCATTCGAGTCGTTGAGTTCATCAAGATTAATATTATGTCAATTATAGTTGGATGTAATATGAAATGGTATGCATGCCGTCAATTTTTGATGTAAAGAAAGTTTGTCTTTTAAAAACGAATGCAATGTTTGTAAAACGTATCATATAGAGGTCAAATACCTCGCGATGTAATCAACTATTGTGAATCGTTTATAATATATATGAACGGGTCCTTTCATTTCTAATATCGATGGATGATGAAGAAGATTTATCCGTAACGGTTTAGATTCGGAAGCAAGGTATTCGCTAAAAATTTCATCAGAAACAGAATCATTTGGATTCTTTGAAGTCAAACTTATTCTTTGCGATTTGTCCACGGCGTTCTTCATAGTTTCGCATAATCTGCTTTTCGGTACTAAATTTTCTATTGAATGTTTCCAATATAATGATACACAGGAAGCACGAAGAGGTATATAATTTCGGACGAGAATATTTATGAAAATATCCTCAGAAATATCGAAGATATTGATGATGATATTTTGGAATTTCTAAGTTCGATGGTTGATGGAGAAAGATTTTTCGCAAAATTTTAACATGACTTCGGAGCAAGATATTCTCTAAAGATTTCATCGGATCCAGAATTACCTGAATTCTTTGAATATAGGGTTTAGTCCTTGTATTTGTCATTGATCTCCTTCATGGTTAGCTCAATCCGTTTTCCAGTTTCAACTTTTCTGAGCTTTTCCAACATACTATTCTTTATCATCAAACTTTCGATGATTATGGTCGTTTACGGTTATCTACAGTTTCTGCTGCTTCATTCAGCTTTTTCAACATTCAGAGTATTGATTTGCGACTGAGTGCTTTTCAGAATTTTAGAATGAGAGATCATAATTCTAAGAGATAAATGTCATATATATAACTGTTGATGTAGATATGCTGTGAGTTTTCAAAGTACTGATTGCTGATTCCCGGTAATTGTTATGGCAGTTCTCGTTACAAGATGCGGATGAGTATATGATAGGGTTTCAATGAAGAAATATAATGATTTATCGGAGAGATTTAAACAAAGAAGCAACGAGGTTGCTGGTACGTCTGCTAGTAATATGGTAAAATATGGAAGGTTCCCCGGTAACAATAAAAGAACATACATAATAATCAAGGTGATAAAAAGGTTGTTTCGAACGAAAAGTCGAAGTTGATTTGCTGAAGCTGTGACAAAATTTGCTACTTTGAAAAGAGATCGCAAAGTTATTTTTGCTAATAAATGACAAAGGATCTGACGCGGCTACGTGTTAAACTTTTACTCAGTTGCCGAGAGTTTCCAGGTGCATAACTAAATGCATAAATCTTTCCCTTCGTAGATGAAGTGCTGTTGGTTCATCCTCTTGATTGAGGTGTTTTCAAGAATCATAAAAGGTTTGAACGCAGATTGTAATTTGTCAAGATACAATGAGGTTTAAGATGAAATCAAGTGGCAAACTTGAAGAATTGTTTAGTTTCATATGTTATAATCAATATTTTAATTCATTTTTAATTGTCCAATCTTATTAGTCCACAGTCGATAGTCCACAGTTGACAGTTCAATAATTCATATATAGTTTAATATATCATATTTGAATTAATTAATACGTGTCGTGACCCGTATACGTCTCAGACTTGATCACAACTCAAAGTATATATATTATTATAGAATAAACCTCAACCCTGTATAGAGAACTCGATCATTACTGCATATAGAGTGTCTATGGTGATTCCAAATAATATATATAGATGCGTCGATATGATATGTCAAAACCTTATATACGTGTCCCGATATTTAAAGTGCGTAAAATAAATAACAAAAATTAAATGACGATAAATAAAGTGCGTAAAGTAAATAACAGAAATTAAATGACGATAAATAAAGTTGCGATAATTAAATTGCGATAAATAAACTGCGATAAATAAAATGTAATCAGTTAGCTAGGACAGTTAGCTAAGATTTTGTTAGCGTGGATTCTTAATAGAATTTCTCATAGTTAATTTGTTTGTTTCTAACAAATTTTATTTTGTCCAATGTTTTCTTCATTATGCCACTTGTTGGATTCTGATAGATCAAAATTCAAATATGAAATTGAAGGAAAATGGTTATTTTGCTGTAAACGGATACGTATATCTGTGGATGTAAATAGGATAGTAAATGACTTGAATCAGATTCGAAGAATGTACAGTATAACATGTTAATATGAAAGTTAAATATTTCCTCGGGTATTACCTACCCGTTAAAATATTTTCACCATTAACAGTTTGTACAAAAGAATTTTTAATTACAATCTTTATGAACACATATATACATATATATTTTCTTCATATGCAATCATAGATTTAATGAGTTAATATGATATTAACACATCTGATTTACCGTTAGAACAAGAATACATAATTTCTAAAACATTAGTGATTACATAATCGCCATGAAGAACGAAGGTAATTGATGTAGAATGATACGTAGAACGATGATTATACTCGAGGTACAGAATGAGATGTTGAGGCATGGATTGTTGAAATTTGGGTTGTTGGTGGTACTGGTGCCGTTAGTGCTGAGGCTGGTGACGTTACTGGTGTTGGTGATACTGCGGGTGCTTGTAAATTGTGTACCGTGCTCTCTAAAGTTAATACTCGAGCTCGGAGTTCTCTAACTTCTTCTACTAACCCTGGTTGGTTATCAGTGTGAGGTAGAGGTCGGATATCTTCTCTATTTCAGTTAATGGTAGCCTCAAGACGAAAAATTCTTGCAAAAAGGGTATAAACGGTGTTGCGAACGGGTTCGCCGGTGAGCGGGTCAAGTACTCCAAGGTTAGGGGGTAGATTCAGTTCATGATATGGAGTACCTTCTTCCCTTCTCCATAGGGTGAGTATGTCACGAACCCACCCCCATTTTCTCCAGTAATCACGGTAGTTGATTGGTTGGTGTGCTCCTGTCATGCTATCTTCGGAGTCAGATGAACTTGGTTGGTTCGTAGAGGCCATCTTACGCGATCTCAGAAATTTTTTTTTGGTATGAAGAGTTTAGTGACAGCAATTGATAGTTGGATGGTATTCTCAATACATAATATGCATAGATATATAGTACCAGGTTCCCTTAAATTACGGAGAAATTTACGGAAGATATCAGGCAAGATCTACAGTAACAGATACGCTAAGATATGAATTGTCAGATACGCTAAGATATGAATTTTGTCTGTACACTATTTATGCAGTCAATGCAGTAAAACGTGTCTAGACTAAGAATAATGAGCATGTAATTTCCTAAGGATGATAAGCAGATGATTTTCGACAAAAATGATAAGCAAAACTTTTGACATGCACACACGGTCGAAGTCCAGACTCACTAATGCATCCTAACGACTTATCAGTTATGCATACTAATGTAGACCTGGTTCGCTAAGACCACCGCTCTGATACCAACTGAAAGGACCCGTCCTAATCCATCCGAACGAAGTCCACATCGATTATAAACGATTCACATTAGTTGGTTACATCGCGAGGTACTTGACTTTTATATGATACATTTTACAAACATTGCATTCGTTTTTAAAATACAAACTTTCATTTCATTGAAAGTTGATGACATGCATACTATTTCATAATACATCCAACTATAATTGACTTAATAACGATCTTGATGAACTCGACGACTCGAATGCAACGTCTTTTGAATTATGTCATGAATGACTCCAAGTAATGTCTCTAATATGAGCAAATGCACAGCGGGAGATTTCTTTCGTACCTGAGAATAACATACTTTAAAGTGTCAACCAAAAGGTTGGTGAGTTCTTTAGTTTACCGTAACAATCATTTCCATCATTTTAATAAACCACAAGATTTTCATTTCTCATAAATATCGTCCCATGCATAGAGACAAAAATATCATTCATATGGATTGAACACCTGGTAACCGACATTCACAATATGCATATAAGAATATCCCCATCATTCCGGGATCCTCCTTCGGACATGATATAAATTTCGAAGTACTAAAGCATCCGGTACTTTGGATGGGGCTTGTTGGGCCCGATAGATCTATCCTTATAGTTCGCGTCAATTAGGGTTTCTGTTCCCTAATTCTTAGATTACCAGACTTTATAGGGGCATATTCGGTTTAATAATCCAGCCATAGAATGTAGTTTTAAGTACTTGTGTCTATTTCATAAAACAGTTATAAAAGCAGCGCATGTATTCTCAATCCCAAAAATATATATTGCAAAAGCATTTAAAAAGGGAATAATGAAACTCACCCTACAATATTTTGTAGTAAAAATATTCATACGACGAAACTGAACAAAGCAGGGTTGGCCTCGGATTCACGAACCTATTATTCAATCATGTATATTAATACATGTAATGGTAATTGAACAACTATATATATTATTAGTGATTTTATTTGTTATTTTATATCATGTGTTTTATTAATAAATTAATTAGATATATTTATCTTTATATAGACAATTAACATTTATTACAAAAGTATTAATATGATAGGTTTCATGTCATAAATATATTTATATATATATATATATATATATATATATATATATATATATATATATATATATAAAATCTTCATTTGATATATTAATAGTAATAATACTAATTATGATAAAAATAATACTGATTATGATAAAAATTATGATAATTCTAATAATAATAATAATAATAATAATAATTTTAATATAAATGATAAAGATAGTACTAATAATAAAAATTGTTTTTAATGATGATACTAATAACGTTTAATGATAATACTAATAATTATGATATAATTTTATTAATAATAATAAATAATCTAACAATACTAACAACAACAACAATAATAATAATAATAATAATAATAATAATAATAATAATAATAATAATAATAGTAATAATAATAATAATAATAATAATAGTAATAATAATAATAATAATAATAATACTAGTAGTAATAATAATAATAATAATAATAATAGTAATAATAATAATAATAATAATAATAATAATAATAACAAGTAATAAGTAAACTACCTCAATAAAGTAGCCCTTAAAATAAAAATGCTCAAGTCCGGATTTGAACCCGCGACGTCCCGCTAACCCGATAACAACCTAAACCGTTCCTCTGTTGCTTACTTTCTTCTTAGTAAATTGACCAGAATAATAACAATCCTAATCACTATCATCTTTTAATTACCATTCTTATTATTATCATCATCATTTATATTTTATCACCATCACTCATATATCATTATCATAATCATAAACAATATAGTGTTCACCATCTTCATTCTTTCGGCCCACAAGAAACACAAGATTTAACTCGGCCCCATAAGCATGTAGTGGCCCAAATCATAAAACATAAACCCAATCTCGGCCCAACATCACAAACCAACACGACCCCAAATACTAACACAAAGTTCACGGCCCATTTAACAAAAAAAAAAAAAAAATTTATACGAACCCCGATGGTCCAATATAGGATCGATGTAGATTAATTCAAATAAAAAAAAGGATTGTTTGTGAGCTTTAGTATCCATATGCCGTCCCATGCTGTCTCCCTCCATTTTTTTTTTTTTTACAACGACCTTATCATACATCTTTTTCCAATTTTATAATCGAACAGACAGATGCCCTACAACATGCAAGTGTACACTAAAGTCCACTATCTAGATATTTAATTCAAAAGTGGTTGTTTTGTGTTATAAAATTTGAATGGCAGGTGGCCAACAAGAAAAAAAAATCAAGCATGCTTTCCCACTTTTTCATCATTCTAGATAACCACACAATAAAAAAAAATGAAAAGGAATTGTCCCTACAACAAAACTTGGTTGACCATTGTGAAGAAAAAATATAATACGTGTAAAAAAAAATGGTGGTAGTTGTTGCACTCTTTATGTCATGAAAGGAATTATATATATTGGTGGTCCTTTGTGAAATGTCCCGTTCTTATTGATTAAAAACGTTCCATATTAATTGATTTCGTTGCGAGGTTTTGACCTCTATATGAGACGTTTTTCAAAGACTGCATTCATTTTTAAAACAAACCATAACCTTTATTTCATAAATAAAGGTTTAAAAAGCTTTAAGTAGATTATCAAATAATGATAATCTAAAATATCCTGTTTACACACGACCATTACATAATGGTTTACAATACAAATATGTTACATCGAAATCAGTTTCTTGAATGCAGTTTTTACACAATATCATACAAACATGGACTCCAAATCTTGTCCTTATTTTAGTATGCAACAGCGGAAGCTCTTAATATTCACCTGAGAATAAACATGCTTTAAACGTCAACAAAAATGTTGGTGAGTTATAGGTTTAACCTATATATATCAAATCGTAACAATAGACCACAAGATTTCATATTTCAATACACATCCCATACATAGAGATAAAAATCATTCATATGGTGAACACCTGGTAACCGACATTAACAAGATACATATATAAGAATATCCCCATCATTCCGGGACACCCTTCGGATATGATATAAATTTCGAAGTACTAAAGCATCCGGTACTTTGGATGGGGTTTGTTAAGCCCAATAGATCTATCTTTAGGATTCGCGTCAATTAGGGTGTCTGTTCCCAAATTCTTAGATTACCAGACTTAATAAAAAGGGGCATATTCGATTTCGATAATTCAACCATAGAATGTAGTTTCACGTACTTGTGTCTATTTTGTAAATCATTTATAAAACCTGCATGTATTCTCATCCCAAAAATATTAGATTTTAAAAGTGGGACTATAACTCACTTTCACAGATTTTTACTTCGTCGGGAAGTAAGACTTGGCCATTGGTTGATTCACGAACCTATAACAATATATACATATATATCAAAGTATGTTCAAAATATATTTACAACACTTTTAATATATTTTGATGTTTTAAGTTTATTAAGTCAGCTGTCCTCGTTAGTAACCTACAACTAGTTGTCCACAGTTAGATGTACAGAAATAAATCGATAAATATTATCTTGAATCAATCCACGACCCAGTGTATACGTATCTCAGTATTGATCACAACTCAAACTATATATATTTTGGAATCAACCTCAACCCTGTATAGCTAACTCCAACATTCACATATAGAGTGTCTATGGTTGTTCCGAAATATATATAGATGTGTCGACATGATAGGTCGAAACATTGTATACGTGTCTATGGTATCTCAAGATTACATAATATACAATACAAGTTGATTAAGTTATGGTTGGAATAGATTTGTTACCAATTTTCACGTAGCTAAAATGAGAAAAATTATCCAATCTTGTTTTACCCATAACTTCTTCATTTTAAATCCGTTTTGAGTGAATCAAATTGCTATGGTTTCATATTGAACTCTATTTTATGAATCTAAACAGAAAAGTATAGGTTTATAGTCGGAAAAATAAGTTACAAGTCGTTTTTGTAAAGGTAGTCATTTCAGTCGAAAGAACGACGTCTAGATGACCATTTTAGAAAACATACTTCCACTTTGAGTTTAATCATAATTTTTGGATATAGTTTCATGTTCATAATAAAAATCATTTTCTCAGAATAACAACTTTAAAATCAAAGTTTATCATAGTTTTTAATTAACTAACCCAAAACAGCCCGCGGTGTTACTACGACGGCGTAAATCCGGTTTTACGGTGTTTTTCGTGTTTCCAGGTTTTAAATCATTAAGTTAGCATATCATATAGATATAGAACATGTGTTTAGTTGATTTTAAAAGTCAAGTTAGAAGGATTAACTTTTGTTTGCGAACAAGTTTAGAATTAACTAAACTATGTTATAGTGATTACAAGTTTAAACCTTCGAATAAGATAGCTTTATATGTATGAATCGAATGATGTTATGAACATCATTACTACCTTAAGTTCCTTGGATAAACCTACTGGAAAAGAGAAAAATGGATCTAGCTTCAATGGATCCTTGGATGGCTCGAAGTTCTTGAAGCAGAATCATGACACGAAAACAAGTTCAAGTAAGATCATCACTTGAAATAAGATTGTTATAGTTATAGAAATTGAACCAAAGTTTGAATATGATTATTACCTTGTATTAGAATGATAACCTACTGTAAGAAACAAAGATTTCTTGAGGTTGGATGATCACCTTACAAGATTGGAAGTGAGCTAGCAAACTTGAAAGTATTCTTGATTTTATGAAACTAGAACTTTTGTAATTTATGAAGAACACTTAGAACTTGAAGATAGAACTTGAGAGAGATCAATTAGATGAAGAAAATTGAAGAATGAAAGTGTTTGTAGGTGTTTTTGGTCGTTGGTGTATGGATTAGATATAAAGGATATGTAATTTTGTTTTCATGTAAATAAATCATGAATGATTACTCATATTTTTGTAATTTTATGAGATATTTCATGCTAGTTGCCAAATGATGGTTCCCACATGTGTTAGGTGACTCACATGGGCTGCTAATATCTGATCATTGGAGTGTATATACCAATAGTACATACATCTAAAAGCTGTGTATTGTACGAGTACGAATACGGGTGCATACGAGTAGAATTGTTGATGAAACTGAACGAGGATGTAATTGTAAGCATTTTTGTTAAGTAGAAGTATTTTGATAAGTGTATTGAAGTCTTTCAAAAGTGTATAAATACATATTAAAACACTACATGTATATACATTTTAACTGAGTCGTTAAGTCATCGTTAGTCGTTACATGTAAGTGTTGTTTTGAAACCTTTAGGTTAACGATCTTGTTAAATGTTGTTAACCCAATGTTTATAATATCAAATGAGATTTTAAATTATTATATTATCATGATATTATCATGTATGAATATCTCTTAATATGATATATATACATTAAATGTCTTTACAACGATAATCGTTACATATATGTCTCGTTTAAAAATCATTAAGTTAGTAGTCTTGTTTTTACATATGTAGTTCATTGTTAATATACTTAATGATATGTTTACTTATCATAGTATCATGTTAACTATATATATATCCATTATATGTCATCATATAGTTTTTACAAGTTTTAACGTTCGTGAATCACCGGTCAACTTGGGTGGTCAATTGTCTATATGAAACATATTTCAATTAATCAAGTCTTAACAAGTTTGATTACTTAACATGTTGGAAACATTTAATCATGTAAATATCAATCTCAATTAATATATATAAACATGGAAAAGTTCGGGTCACTACAGTACCTACCCGTTAAATAAATTTCGTCCCGAAATTTTAAGCTGTTGAAGGTGTTGACGAATCTTCTGGAAATAGATGCGGGTATTTCTTCTTCATCTGATCTTCACGCTCGCAGGTGAACTCGGGTCCTCTACGAGCATTCCATCGAACCTTAACAATTGGTATCTTGTTTTGCTTAAGTCTTTTAACCTCACGATCCATTATTTCGACGGGTTCTTCGATGAATTGAAGTTTTTCGTTGATTTGGATTTCATCTAACGGAATAGTGAGATCTTCTTTAGCAAAACATTTCTTTAAATTCGAGACGTGGAAAGTGTTATGTACAGCTGCGAGTTGTTGAGGTAACTCTAGTCGGTAATCTACTGGTCCGACACGATCAATAATCTTGAATGGTCCAATATACCTTGGATTTAATTTCCCTCGTTTACCAAATCGAACAACGCCTTTCCAAGGTGCAACTTTAAGCATGACCATCTCTCCAATTTCAAATTCTATATCTTTTCTTTTAATGTCAGCGTAGCTCTTTTGTCGACTTTGGGCGGTTTTCAACCGTTGTTGAATTTGGATGATCTTCTCGGTAGTTTCTTGTATAATCTCCGGACCCGTAATCTGTCTATCCCCCACTTCACTCCAACAAATCGGAGACCTGCACTTTCTACCATAAAGTGCTTCAAACGGCGCCATCTCAATGCTTGAATGGTAGCTGTTGTTGTAGGAAAATTCTGCTAACGGTAGATGTCGATCCCAACTGTTTCCGAAATCAATAACACATGCTCGTAGCATGTCTTCAAGCGTTTGTATCGTCCTTTCGCTCTGCCCATCAGTTTGTGGATGATAGGCAGTACTCATGTCTAGACGAGTTCCTAATGCTTGCTGTAATGTCTGCCAGAATCTTGAAATAAATCTGCCATCCCTATCAGAGATAATAGAGATTGGTATTCCATTTCTGGAGATGACTTCCTTCAAATACAGTCGTGCTAACTTCTCCATCTTGTCATCTTCTCTTATTGGCAAGAAGTGTGCTGATTTGGTGAGACGGTCAACTATTACCCAAATAGTATCAAAACCACTTGCAGTCCTTGGCAATTTAGTGATGAAATCCATGGTAATGTTTTCCCATTTCCATTCCGGGATTTCGGGTTGTTGAAGTAGACCTGATGGTTTCTGATGCTCAGCTTTGACCTTAGAACATGTCAAACATTCTCCTACGTATTTAGCAACATCGGCTTTCATACCCGGCCACCAAAAATGTTTCTTGAGATCCTTGTACATCTTCCCCGTTCCAGGATGTATTGAGTATCTGGTTTTATGAGCTTCTCTAAGTACCATTTCTCTCATATCTCCAAATTTTGGTACCCAAATCCTTTCAGCCCTATACCGGGTTCCGTCTTCCCGAATATTAAGATGCTTCTCCGATCCTTTGGGTATTTCATCCTTTAAATTTCCCTCTTTTAAAACTCCTTGTTCCGCCTCTTTTACTTGAGTAGTAATGTTATTATGAATCATTATATTCATAGATTTTACTCGAATGGGTTCTCTGTCCTTCCTGCTCAAGGCATCGGCTACCACATTTGCCTTCCCCGGGTGGTAACGAATCTCAAAGTCGTAATCATTCAATAATTCAATCCACCTACGCTGCCTCATATTCAGTTGTTTCTGATTAAATATGTGTTGAAGACTTTTGTGGTCGGTATATATAATACTTTTAACCCCATATAAGTAGTGCCTCCAAGTCTTTAATGCAAAAACAACCGCGCCTAATTCCAAATCATGCGTCGTATAATTTTGTTCGTGAATCTTCAATTGTCTAGAAGCATAAGCAATCACCTTCGTTCGTTGCATTAATACACAATCGAGACCTTGCTTTGATGCATCACAATAAATCACAAAATCATCATTCCCTTCAGGCAATGACAATATAGATGCCGTAGTTAGCTTTTTCTTCAATAACTGAAACGCTTTCTCTTGTTCATCATTCCATTCAAATTTCTTCCCTTTATGCGTTAATGCAGTCAAGGGTTTTGCTATTCTGGAAAAGTCTTGGATGAACCTTCTGTAGTAACCAGCTAGTCCTAAAAACTGGCGTATGTGTTTCGGAGTTTTCGGGGTTTCCCACTTTTCAACAGTTTCTATCTTTGCCGGATCCACCTTAATACCTTCTTTGTTCACTATGTGACCGAGGAATTGAACTTTTTCCAACCAAAATGCACACTTTGAAAACTTAGCGTACAATTCTTCCTTCCTCAATACTTCTAACACCTTTCTCAAATGTTCACCGTGTTCTTGGTCATTCTTTGAGTAAATAAGTATGTCATCAATGAAAACAATGACAAACTTGTCAAGGTATGGTCCACACACTCGGTTCATAAGGTCCATGAACACAGCTGGTGCATTAGTTAAACCAAACGGCATGACCATAAACTCGTAATGACCGTAACGTGTTCTGAAAGCAGTCTTTGGAATATCATCTTCTTTCACCCGCATTTGATGATACCCGGAACGTAAGTCAATCTTTGAATAAATAGACGAGCCTTGTAGTTGATCAAATAAGTCATCGATTCTCGGTAGTGGGTAGCGGTTCTTGATGGTAAGTTTGTTCAACTCTCGGTAGTCGATACACAACCTGAATGTACCATCTTTCTTCTTGACAAACAAAACAGGAGCTCCCCACGGTGATGTGCTTGGTCGAATGAAACCACGCTCTAAAAGTTCTTGTAATTGGCTTTGTAGTTCTTTCATCTCGCTGGGTGCGAGTCTGTAAGGAGCACGAGCTATTGGTGCAGCTCCTGGTACAAGATCTATTTGAAATTCAACGGATCGATGTGGGGGTAATCCCGGTAATTCTTTCGGAAATACATCAGGAAATTCTTTTGCGAAGGGAACATCATTGATGCTCTTTTCTTCAGTTTGTACTTTCTCGACGTGTGCTAGAACAGCATAGCAACCTTTTCTTATTAGTTTTTGTGCCTTCAAATTACTAATAAGATGTAGCTTCGTGTTGCCCTTTTCTCCGTACACCATTAAGGGTTTTCCTTTTTCTCATATAATGCGAATTGCATTTTTGTAACAAACGATCTCCGCTTTCACTTCTTTCAACCAGTCCATACCGATTATCACATCAAAACTCCCTAACTCTACTGGTATCAAATCAATCTTAAATGTTTCGCTAACCAGTTTAATTTCTCGATTCCGACATATATTATCTGCTGAAATTAATTTACCATTTGCTAATTCGAGTAAAAATTTACTGTCCAAAGGCGTCAATGGACAACTTAATTTAGCACAAAAATCTCTACTCATATAGCTTCTATCCGCACCCGAATCAAATAAAACGTAAGCAGATTTATTGTCAATAAGAAACGTACCCGTAACAAGCTCCGGGTCTTCCTGTGCCTCTGCCGCATTAATATTGAAAACTCTTCCACGGCCTTGTCCATTCGTGTTCTCCTGGTTCGGGCAATTTCTAATAATGTGGCCTGGTTTTCCACATTTATAACAAACTACATTGGCATAACTTGCTCTGACACTACTTGCTCCGCCATTACTCGTTCCGACACCATTTGTTCCTTTCGTTCTATTAACCCCTGGTCCATAGACCTCACACTTCGCCGCGCTATGACCATTTCTTTTACACTTGTTGCAAAATTTGGTGCAGAACCCCGAGTGATTCTTTTCACACCTTTGGCATAGCTGCTTCTGATTGTTGTTGTTGTTGCGGTTATTATTGTTGTTCGGATGATTGTTGTAGTTGCTGTTGTTGTTGTTGTTGTTGGGCCGTTTGTTGTAGTTGCGATTGATGTTGCGATTGTTGGGATAATTGTTGCGATTATTGTTATAATTGTTGTTGTTGTTGTATTGGTGATTCTTATCACCGTTTTCCTCCCACTTTATTTTGACTTGCTTCACATTGGCCTCTTCAGCAGTCTGTTCTTTAATTCTTTCTTCAATTTGGTTCACGAGTTTGTGAGCCATTCTACATGCCTGTTGTATGGAGGCGGGCTCGTGTGAACTTATATCTTCTTGGATTCTTTCCGGTAATCCTTTCACAAACGCGTCGATCTTCTCTTCCTCATCTTCGAATGCTCCTGGACACAATAGGCACAATTCTGTGAATCGTCTTTCGTACGTGGTAATATCAAATCCTTGGGTTCGTAACCCTCTAAGTTCTGTCTTGAGCTTATTGACCTCGGTTCTGGGACGGTACTTCTCGTTTATCAAGGGCTTGAATACTGACCACGGTAGTGCGTACGCATCGTCTTGTCCCACTTGCTCTAGATAGGTATTCCACCATGTTAACGCAGAACCTGTGAAGGTATGCGTAGCGTACTTTACTTTGTCCTCTTCAGTACACTTACTTATGGCAAACACCGATTCGACCTTCTCGGTCCACCGTTTCAATCCGATCGGTCCTTCGGTTCCATCAAATTCCAAAGGTTTGCAGGCAGTGTATTCTTTGTAGGTGCATCCTACACGATTTCCTGTACTGCTAGATCCAAGGTTATTGTTGGTATGTAGCGCAGCCTGTACTGCGGCTATGTTTGAAGCTAGAAAAGTACGGAATTCCTCTTCATTCATATTCACGGTGTGTCGAGTAGTCGGTGCCATTTCCTTCAAAATAGTTAAATGGAACAAGTTAATCATACAGAATATTAAGAGTAGTTAATAGTATTTCGTAGCATAATATGAACTCATTTATAAAAGCTTTTTCTTCATATTAGCGTTTTATAAGTTTAAATTCGGGTAGTACCTACCCGTTAAGTTCATACTTAGTAGCTAATATACAATTCAACTACTACAATTCTATATGAAAAACTGATTATAATAATATTTCGCGTTCAAACTTTTATACAATATTTTACAAACTTACAATACCGCTTATTTTACATAAAGCATGAAATATAGCACACAATAACTTTGATACAAGATAGTTGTGAAGACAATTCTAGCTAGTACACAAGTCGTTCAGCAAAGGCAATAAAGACACGTAATTCATACGTCCAGAAACAAGTCATGCATTCTGGTTTTACTAGGACTACTTCCCATCCTTGGTCTTGTGCAACATAACCGTTATGGCCGTTGATAAGACAGCGTGTTGTAACGTCGTCAAAGGGACGAGGGTTACGTAATGTCCAACAGCCCCGTAATAATCTAAAAACCTCATTTCTTACCCCAATTACCGACTCCGTCACTTGTGGAAACATTTTGTTTAATAGTTGTAGCCCGATGTTCTTGTTCTCACTTTGGTGAGAAGCGAACATTACTAATCCGTAAGCATAACATGCTTCTTTATGTTGCATGCTAGCCGCTTTTTCTAAATCACGAAGTCGAATATTCGGATATATTGAGTCAAAATAATTTCTTAACCCGTTGCGTAAAATAGCATTTGGGTTCCCCGCAATATATGCGTCAAAGTAAACACATCGTAACTTTTGGGTTTCCCAATGTGATATCCCCCATCTTTCAAATGAAAGTCTCTTATAAACCAAGACATTCTTGGAACGTTCTTCGAATGTCTTACAAACTGATCTCGCCTTAAATAGTTGTGCCGAGGAATTCTGGCCGACTCTAGACAAGATTTCATCAATCATGTCTCCGGGTAGGTCTCTTAAAATATTGGGTTGTCTATCCATTTTGTGTTTTTAAACTGTAAAATAGACAAGAGTTAGATTCATAAAAAAATACTTATTAATACAAGCAATTTTTACATATATCATAAAGCATAAGAACACTATATTACATATATTACACCACACGAATACAACTATCTTATTCCGACTCGCTCGTTTCTTCTTCTTCGGTTTTGGTTCGTTTTGCCAAGTTTCTAGGGATATATGATGTTCTCCTAATACGAGCCGTCGTTGTCCACATTGGTTTAGAAAAACCTGGTGGTTTAGAGGTTCCCGGGTCATTGTTACAACTTAAGGACTTCGGGCGTTGACGATACATATAAAGTTCATCGGGGTTGGAATTAGATTTCTCTATTTTTATGCCCTTTCCCTTATTATTTTCTTTTGCCTTTTTAAATTCAGTTGGGGTAATTTCTATAACATCATCGGAATTCTCGTCGGAATCCGATTCATCGGAGAATTGGTAATCCTCCCAATATTTTGCTTCCTTGGCGGAAACACCATTGACCATAAAACAAACCATAACCTTTATTTCATAAATAAAGGTTTAAAAAGCTTTAAGTAGATTATCAAATAATGATAATCTAAAATATCCTGTTTACACACGACCATTACATAATGGTTTACAATACAAATATGTTACATCGAAATCAGTTTCTTGAATGCAGTTTTTACACAATATCATATAAACATGGACTCCAAATCTTGTCCTTATTTTAGTATGCAACAGCGGAAGCTCTTAATATTCACCTGAGAATAAACATGCTTTAAACGTCAACAAAAATGTTGGTGAGTTATAGGTTTAACCTATATATATCAAATCGTAACAATAGACCACAAGATTTCATATTTCAATACACATCCCATACATAGAGATAAAAATCATTCATATGGTGAACACCTGGTAACCGACATTAACAAGATGCATATATAAGAATATCCCCATCATTCCGGGACACCCTTCGGATATGATATAAATTTCGAAGTACTAAAGCATCCGGTACTTTGGATGGGGTTTGTTAAGCCCAATAGATCTATCTTTAGGATTCGCGTCAATTAGGGTGTCTGTTCCCAAATTCTTAGATTACTAGACTTAATAAAAAGGGGCATATTCGATTTCGATAATTCAACCATAGAATGTAGTTTCACGTACTTGTGTCTATTTTGTAAATCATTTATAAAACCTGCATGTATTCTCATCCCAAAAATATTAGATTTTAAAAGTGGGACTATAACTCACTTTCACAGATTTTTACTTCGTCGGGAAGTAAGACTTGGCCACTGGTTGATTCACGAACCTATAACAATATATACATATATATCAAAGTATGTTCAAAATATATTTACAACACTTTTAATATATTTTGATGTTTTAAGTTTATTAAGTCAGATGTCCTCGTTAGTAACCTACAACTAGTTGTCCACAGTTAGATGTACAGAAATAAATCGATAAATATTATCTTGAATCAATCCACGACCCAGTGTATACGTATCTCAGTATTGATCACAACTCAAACTATATATATTTTGGAATCAACCTCAACCCTGTATAGCTAACTCCAACATTCACATATAGAGTGTCTATGGTTGTTCCGAAATATATATAGATGTGTCGACATGATAGGTCGAAACATTGTATACGTGTCTATGGTATCTCAAGATTACATAATATACAATACAAGTTGATTAAGTTATGGTTGGAATAGATTTGTTACCAATTTTCACGTAGCTAAAATGAGAAAAATTATCCAATCTTGTTTTACCCATAACTTCTTCATTTTAAATCCGTTTTGAGTGAATCAAATTGCTATGGTTTCATATTGAACTCTATTTTATGAATCTAAACAGAAAAGTATAGGTTTATAGTCGGAAAAATAAGTTACAAGTCGTTTTTGTAAAGGTAGTCATTTCAGTCGAAAGAACGACGTCTAGATGACCATTTTAGAAAACATACTTCCACTTTGAGTTTAATCATAATTTTTGGATATAGTTTCATGTTCATAATAAAAATCATTTTCTCAGAATAACAACTTTAAAATCAAAGTTTATCATAGTTTTTAATTAACTAACCCAAAACAGCCCGCGGTGTTACTACGACGGCGTAAATCCGGTTTTACGGTGTTTTTCGTGTTTCCAGGTTTTAAATCATTAAGTTAGCATATCATATAGATATAGAACATGTGTTTAGTTGATTTTAAAAGTCAAGTTAGAAGGATTAACTTTTGTTTGCGAACAAGTTTAGAATTAACTAAACTATGTTCTAGTGATTACAAGTTTAAACCTTCGAATAAGATAGCTTTATATGTATGAATCGAATGATGTTATGAACATCATTAATACCTTAAGTTCCTTGGATAAACCTACTGGAAAAGAGAAAAATGGATCTAGCTTCAATGGATCCTTGGATGGCTCGAAGTTCTTGAAGCAGAATCATGACACGAAAACAAGTTCAAGTAAGATCATCACTTGAAATAAGATTGTTATAGTTATAGAAATTGAACCAAAGTTTGAATATGATTATTACCTTGTATTAGAATGATAACCTACTGTAAGAAACAAAGATTTCTTGAGGTTGGATGATCACCTTACAAGATTGGAAGTGAGCTAGCAAACTTGAAAGTATTCTTGATTTTATGAAACTAGAACTTTTGTAATTTATGAAGAACACTTAGAACTTGAAGATAGAACTTGAGAGAGATCAATTAGATGAAGAAAATTGAAGAATTAAAGTGTTTGTAGGTGTGTTTGGTCGTTGGTGTATGGATTAGATATAAAGGATATGTAATTTTGTTTTCATGTAAATAAGTCATGAATGATTACTCATATTTTTGTAATTTTATGAGATATTTCATGCTAGTTGCCAAATGATGGTTCCCACATGTGTTAGGTGACTCACATGGGCTGCTAAGAGCTGATCATTGGAGTGTATATACCAATAGTACATACATCTAAAAGCTGTGTATTGTACGAGTACGAATACGGGTGCATACGAGTAGAATTGTTGATGAAACTGAACGAGGATGTAATTGTAAGCATTTTTGTTAAGTAGAAGTATTTTGATAAGTGTATTGAAGTCTTTCAAAAGTGTATAAACACATATTAAAACACTACATGTATATACATTTTAACTGAGTCGTTAAGTCATCGTTAGTCGTTACATGTAAGTGTTGTTTTGAAACCTTTAGGTTAACGATCTTGTTAAATGTTGTTAACCCAATGTTTATAATATCAAATGAGATTTTAAATTATTATATTATCATGATATTATCATGTATGAATATCTCTTAATATGATATATATACATTAAATGTCTTTACAACGATAATCGTTACATATATGTCTCGTTTAAAAATCATTAAGTTAGTAGTCTTGTTTTTACATATGTAGTTCATTGTTAATATACTTAATGATATGTTTACTTATCATAGTATCATGTTAACTATATATATATCCATTATATGTCATCATATAGTTTTTACAAGTTTTAACGTTCGTGAATCACCGGTCAACTTGGGTGGTCAATTGTCTATATGAAACATATTTCAATTAATCAAGTCTTAACAAGTTTGATTGCTTAACATGTTGGAAACATTTAATCATGTAAATATCAATCTCAATTAATATATATAAACATGGAAAAGTTCGGGTCACTACACTTTGGGTCTCGGTTAAGAAGCAACGAAAAGAAAGAAATGTTTAAGTGGAGGTTTAGTTATGGTTTTTCAATGAAGATGATCATGTGGTGATAATGTTTTTTTTTTTAAGTTGTTTCAAATGAAGGGATGAGCAAGAACGAAAATTACTTAGCATGTGATGAGAAGTTGAAGGTGACGTTTATGGTGGTCGTGATGGTGATTAAGTCAACGGTGATGAAGGTTTGGTTCAAAGAAGGTAATGGTGGTGATGGCTTTTATGTCAGACAGCAAAAATAAAAATAAAAGGTAGCTGCAGCAGTGACTTAATCGAATAAAAAAAATATGAGTAGCTGCAATAGCATCAGACATGGCGAGTAAAATAAAAGGTGGCAGTTTTGATGTTAGTTTGGTTGTTTTAAATGGTGGTTCGTGTGTTGATCAAAGTGGTGGTTTGTGATTTACATCGAGAAAAGTGGTGATCGACAGTGAAGGCTCACGATGGTGGAAGTGTTGTGAGGTTAACCGATTGAAACAAGATAGTACACGTCAGGAATATAAAAAGGATGGTGATGTATTACGATGGTGTTGGAGTGGTGTTATTTATTATCATTAAACTATCCATCACCCTTCTCTCCCTATAAGAAGAAAGGCGGTGGTGGTTGTCGACAGAAGTATTCGAGCCAGGAAGTAACAAACAAAAATATATAAAGTGGAAAGTGAAGTGTAACGGATTCGTACGATTGCTATTGATATTTAACAACTTGATTGGATCTAGTTTGTATCGTTGCGATAATGAGATCAACATATAACAAGAATCAGACAGGAAGTACCAATCGTTCTTCAATCAGGAAGTAAAAGATATAAAATAGAAAACGACCTCAAACAGATTTTGTTTACTTCTTGTGATTGAATCTCTAATTGGTACGATTTAGAGGACAGAAAACCAATTACATAAAGCTTGAAAATGATTGGAAATTGAATACGTATTTTTCTTGTATTTATGTATATATATACGGTATTTATATATATATATATATATATATATATATATATATATATATATATATATATATATGTGTGTGTGTGTGTGTGTGTGTGTGTGTGTGTATATGTATTTATATATATGTGTATATTAAATATATAATGAAATATAATAATATTATTTATATAAACATTAGTATTTAATATTAATTTTATTAATAATAATGAAACTAATAATAATAACAATAGAAATAATAGTGATAATAATATCAATAATATTAACAATACTTGTACATATCAAATTTCATATTGAAAATAATAATATTAATAATACAAATATTAATATTAGTATTAATTTAATATTAACATTAATAATAATAATAATAATAATAATAATAATAATAATAATGAAAGTAATGATAATAATACAATTATATATTCAAACTGGTAATTATATTTTAATATTTTATAATTTATTAATTATCTCATATTTACCAATTATATAATAATTTTGAATCTTTTAATATTTATTTATTATATACATAAATTATAATATATGATATTACAAACTATAATTCCATTTACCATGTTTATATATACATACATATCTATTTACAATTAATTGTTCGTGAATCGTCGGAAACAGTCGAAGGTCAATGCTTGTATGAAAACAGTTTAAAATTCCTGAGACTCAACATTACAGACTTTGCTTAACGTGTCAAAATCCTATAAAGATTAAGTTTAAATTTGATCGGAAATCTCCGGGTCGTCACAACTGAGCGGACGACCTTAGACACAAATGGATCGGCAGGATACGGTACAACCCGCTTACGGGCTGTGACCCTAACCAACTGTCCACGTGCGTTCACTAACGGATTATCACCATTAACCCCTAGAATAACGGTACCATCGTAGCGGTATCGCTTCTTCGGTGGTGTAGAGGGTGGCTACATGGGCTCCTTCTCGGAATCCTCCTCAGAATCCTCTTCGGGATCCTCCTCGCTGGTGTCATCGGATGATGATCCGTCTGAATCGTTTGAAGGTTGTGCAGTCACATAACGGGCGGGAGAAAGTGTCTGGCCGGTGGTCATAAGTCGATATCTGCCAGGTGTAATCGGTATGATGTGTGATGACCCGGGAATTTCCGACCAATTTTTAAACTTAATCTTTATATGATTTCGATACGATAAGCAAAGTATGTAATGTTGAGTCTCAAAATTTATGAACTATGTTAATAGGATCAGTTGACCTTTGACTATTCCCAACGATTCACGAACGATTGTATGTAAACTAATATGTAATATATATGTGTATATATATATATATATATATATATATATATATATATATATATATACATATATAGATATATAGAGATATATATATAAAAATATAAATATAAGTGTATATACAATATTTTAAATTAATAAAGTACACCTTAATCATTCGAATTAAAATGTATACTTGTAAATAGAATAATTAGGTTACTATCATATGAATGTATATAAATATATATATGATAATATTGTAAATCTATATATGATTACTATAAATAATTATGATTATATCGTAAGGTATAAATACTAAACATTCAATATATATATATATATATATATATATATATATATATATATATATATATATATATATATATATATATATATATATATATATATATATATATATATATATATATAATATGAAATTATGAAATATCATGTGATTAATAAACTGCAACATTAATATATTTAATTACAAAGTTAAAAATATAATGTTGTATTAAATGTATCATATTTACTTTCATTATTAATATTAGTATTAAAATTAATGTTAATATTAGAGTATTATTATTAGTTAATATGATATATAGAATTGATACATCAAAAATTGTTATATCTTTATGATTAGTAATAAAATTATAATTTTAAGTTATTACTATTATTATTTCTATTATTATTAATCTGTATTAATAATATAATTATTATTAAATCAGTATTATTATTACTAGAATATTTAATAATTATAATTACTTATATTAAAGAGATAAGGTTAGATATATATACGTGTATGTGTATATAGGTCTCAATCAGACTTATTTTTTTTTTCTGCTTTCTCTGCTCCCTCGTGTTAAACTGTCGACACCATGAGATTCCAATAATTGATACCCAATTTGAATTGATTACTTCATTTTCCTTTACCCTCTAAATCAATTACAACATCCATAAAGTTATTAATTTCTGATAGTAAACAGAAAAATCAGATTACTGCTCGATATATATATATATATATACACGGTACGTATTACTTTTTGGCAAAAGATAGAAATTGAAATGTTTTCCAAAATCCATTAATGCAATTGTGTTAGGAATTCCTAATTTAATCTATCTGCAAGTTTGCAATCGTTAATTTCTCTTATCGATTAAGAATTTTGCGAGTCAAAGTTGTAAAAACAAAAGTCAAATATTGTGTTCATCATGAAATTGAGATTCATTCTGATGTTTTAATTCAAATTGATTATTCCTAGAATTTCTAGGAGTAAATTGAAACATAACTCGTGTTGTAACCTTCAATTGAAACGTTCACAATTTCTTTATCAATTTCTTTTTTTTTTGAGCTGAGCGACGGACAACAGCAGTTTTTTTCTTTGTTTTATATTATTATTTTTTTTACACTCTTGGAATGTCTATATTTTAAATTCAAGTTCAAATCAGGAACCCAATTAAATTGTTGAGTTTGATTTAATCCTGGGATGTATGAAAAGCGAAGAAGAAGAAGGAAGTATATAGTTATTTAACAGACGGGTTATGTAAGACATGGATTCAGTCTAGAACAGAAAAGTTGAAATGGTGTGTTGGTTAAGTGTTGATCTGATGAATGAGGGGATCGTGGGTTCGAGTCTGAATGGGGACATTTCTTTTTGTCAATTTTATTGAGGTAGTAAATCCTTTTATTATTATTATTATTATTAATATTAATATTATTATTATTATTATTATTATTATTATTATTATTATTATTATTATTTATGTTATTAACATGTATTAATATTATTATTGATTGTTAGTTTGATTATTGTTAAATATTATGAATGTTATAATTATTATTACTATTATCAAGTATTAATATTTAGTATTATTACTATTATTGTATTATGATGAAAACAATAAAAGTTATTTTTTTTTATTAATGTTCGTATTTGTATCATTTTAGAAATTGTATTATTATTATTAATAAAAGTATTATTATTAAGATTACCATTAGTAATAAAATTATTATAATTATTGTTACTAAGTATTATGTACTAATATCAAAAAGAAAATTTATTATTATTTTCACCACCCGTATTACTAAATTATTCATTTTATCAAAAACTATCGATATTATCATTATCATGAGATTTATTATTAAAAACTATTATTAATAACATTAATAATAAAATTATAGATAATATTAGCATTTCATTGATATTAGTATTATCCTTAGCATTATTTCAGATATTATCATTGACAATACTAAAAGTAAAGTTTTAACAAACCAATGATGGATATATATAGACATACAAGTAAATTTAATATATACATAATATAACAAAAATTAATATTTTTATATGTGAATATATATATTATTAATATAACGAGAATATAACTAATAAAATTATATATATATGTGTTCGATTACAAGGATATGTATTAATATATATACAAATGATATAGGTTCGTGAATCCGAGGCCAACCCTGCATTGTTCAATATCGTCATATGTATTTTTACTACAAAATACAGTACAGTGAGTTTTCATTTGCTCCCTTTTTAAATACTTTTGCAATATATATTTTTGGGACTGAGAATACATGCGCTGCTTTTATAAATGCTTTACGAAATAGACACAAGTGATCGAAACTACATTCTATGGTTGGATTATTAAACCGAATATGCCCCTTTTTATTAAGTCTGGTAATCTAAGAATTAGGGAACAGACACCCTAATTGACGCGAACTCTAAAGATAGATCTATCGGGCCCAACAAGCCCCATCCAAAGTACCGGATGTTTTAGTACTTTGAAATTTATATCATGTCCGAAGGAGGATCCCGGAATGATGGGGATATTCTTATATATGCATATTGTTAATGTCGGTTACCAGGTGTTCAATCCATATGAATGATATTTTTGTCTCTATGCATGGGACGTATATTTATGAGAAATGGAAATCTGAAATCTTGTGGTCTATTAAAATGATGGAAACGATTGTTTAAGTTAAACTAATGAACTCACCAACCTTTTGGTTGACACTTTAAAGCATGTTTATTCTCAGGTACGAAAGAAATCTTCCACTGTGTATTTGCTCATTTTATAGATATTACTTGGAGTCATTCATGGCATATTTCAAAAGACGTTGCATTCGAGTCGTCGAGTTCATCAAGATTATTATCAAGTCAATTATAGTTGGATATATTATGAAATGGTATGCATGCCTGTCAACTTTCGATGTAATGAAAGTTTGTCTTTTTAAAAACGAATGCAATGTTTGTAAAATGTATCATATAGAGGTCAAGTACCTCGCAATGTAATCAACTGTTGTGAATCGTTTATAATCGATATGGACTTCATCCGGATGGATTAGGACGGGTCTTCACAGTTGGTATCAGAGCGGTGGTCTTAGCGAACCAGGTCTTGCATTAGTGAGTCTAACTGATAGTTGTTTAGATGCGTTAGTGAGTCTGGACTTCGACCGTGTCTGCATGTCAAAAGTTTTGCTTATCATTTTGTGTCTAAAATCATCTGCTTATCATCCTTAGGAAATTACCTGCTTATTATTCTTAGTCTAGACACATCTTACTGCAACGATTGCATGAATAGTGTATAGACAACATTCGTATCTTAACGTATCCGCTAATTCATATCTTAGTGTATCTGTTACTGTAGACCTTGCCTGATGTATCTCGTAAATTTCTCCTTAATTTAAGGAATCCTGGTACTATATATATCTATGCAAATTATGCATTGAGAATACCATCTAACTATCAATTGCTGTCACTAAACTCTTCATACCAAAAATCTTTCCTGAGATCGCGTAAGATGGCCTCTACGAATCGACCAAGTTCCTCTGACTCCGAAGACAGCGTAACAGGAGCACACCAACCAATCAACTACCGTGATTACTGGAGAAAATGGGGGTGGGTTCGCGACATACTCACCCTATGGAGAAAGGAAGAAGGTACTCCATATCATGAATCAAATCTACCACCTAACCTTGGAGTACTTGACCCGCTCACCGGCGAACCCGTTCGCAATACCGTTTATACCCTATTTGCAAGAATTTTTCGTCTTGAAACTACCATTAATGGAACTAGAGAAGATATCCGACCTCTACCTCACATTGATAAACAACCAGGGTTAGTAGAAGAAGTTAGAGAACTCCGAGCTCGAGTATTAACTTTAGAGAGCACGATATACAATTTGCAATCATCAACAGTATCACCAACACCAGTAACATCACCAGCCTCAGCACCAATGGCACCAATACCACCAACAACCCAAGTTTCAGCAATCCATGCCTCAACATCTCATTCTGTACCTCGAGTATAATTATCGTTCCACGAATCATTCTACATCATTTATCTTCGTTCGACATGACGATTATGTAAGATCTAATGTTTTAGAGATTATGTATCATAGTTCCAATCGTAAATCTGATGAGTTTAATATCACATTGACCCATTAGATCCATAATTACATCTGAAGAAAATATATATGTAAATATATTTTCATAAGGATTGTGATTAAAAATTCTTTCGTATAAACTGTTAATGGTAAAAATATTTTAACGGGTAGGTAATGCCCAAGGAATATTTAAATTTCACATTAATAAGTTACACTGTATATTCTTCGAATCTGATTCAACAGTTATTCACTATCCTATTTACAACCACCGGGATACTTATCCGTTCACCAAAGAATAACTATTTTCATTCAAATTCAATTTCATATTTGGATTTTGACTTATCAGAATCCAACAAGTGGCATAATGAAGAAATAATGGACATAATAAAAATTGATTAGAAACAGACTAATTAACAATATTAAATTTTATTAAGAAACCACGCTAACAAAATCCTAGCTAACTGTTCCTAGCTAACTGTTAATTCCGTATTACATTTTATTTATCGCAATTTATTTATCGCAATTTATTTTATCGCAATTTATATTCTCGCAATTTTATTTATTGTCATTTAATTTCTGTTATTTACTTTACGCACTTTATTTATCGTCATTTAATTTATGTTATTTATTTTACGCACTTTAAATATCGGGACACGTATACAAGGTTTTGACATATCATATTGACACATCTATATATATTATTTGGAATCACCATAGACACTCTATATGCAGTAATGATCGAGTTCTCTATACAGGGTTGAGGTTGATTCTATAATAATATATATACTTTGAGTTGTGATCGAGTCTGAGACATGTACACGGGTCACGATATGTATTAATTAATTCAAATATTATATATTAAACTATATATGAATGATTGTACTGTCAACTGTGGACTATCGACTGTGGACTAATAACATTGGACAATTAAAATGAATTAAAATATTGAATATAACATATGAAACTAAACAATTCTTCAAGTTTGCCACTTGATTTCGTCTTAAACCTCATTTGTATCTTCACGATTACATTCTGCGTTCAAACCTTTCATGATTCTTGAAAACACCTCAATCGATAGGATGAATCAACCGCACTTCATTAACGGAAGGAAAGATTTATGCATACAGTTATGCACCTGAGAAACTCTCGGCAACTGAGTAAAAGTTTAACACGTAACCGCGTCAGATCCTTTGGCATTTATTAGCAAAAAAAAATAACTTTGCGATCCCTTTTCAAGGTAGTCAATTTTGCCACAGCTTCAGCAAGTCAACTTCGACTTTTCATTCGAAGTAACCTTACTATAATCCTGATATATACGATTACCCTTTTGATACCGGAGAATTCTTTTATATCCCACCATATTACCAGCAGACATACCAACAACCTCGTTACTTCTTGGCTTAAATCTCTCTGACAAATCATTATATTTATTCATTGAAACCCTATCATATACTCATCCGCATCTTTTAACGAGAATTGCCATACTAATTACCAGGAATCAGCAATCAGTACTTTGAAAACTCACAGTATATCTACATCAACAGTTATATGTATGACATTATCTCTTAGAATTATGATCTCTCCTTCTGGAATTATGAAAAGCATTCAGTCACAAATCAATACTCTGAATGTTGAAAAAGCTGAATGAAGCAGCAGAAACCATAGACAACCGTAAACGACCATAATCATCGAAAGTTTGATGATAAAGAATAGTATGTTGGAAAAGCTCATAAAATTTGGAACTGAAAAACGGATTGAGCTAACCACGAAGGAGACCGAGGATAAATACAAGGACGATACCATATATTCAAAGAATTCAGGTAATTCTGGATCCGATGAAACCTTCAAAGAATATCTTGCTCCGAAGTCATGTTAAAATCTTGCGGAAAATATTTCTCCATCAACCATCGAACTTAGAAATTCCAAAATATCATCATCAATATCTTCGATATTTCTGAGGATATTTTCATAAATATTCTCGTCCGAAATTATATACCTCTTCGTGCTTCCTGTGTATCATTATATTCGAAACATTCAATAGAAAATTTAGTACCGAAAAGTAGATTATGTGAAACTATGAAGAAAGCCGTGGACAAATCACAAAGAATAAGTTTGACTTCAAAGAATCCAAATGACTCAATGTCTGCTAAAAAGTCTTTAGTGAATATCTTGCTCCTTACTCTAAACCCTTGCAGACAATAGTTTCTATCATCCTCTGATCTTAGATATTCAAAGATATTATCATATCTTTCATTATAAATATCCTGCATATTTCTGAAGATATTTTCATAACTATTCTTATCTGAAATCATTAATCTCTTCGTGCTATCAGTATTACATCATATAGAAACTATTAGTTTCTATATTCTGTAAACTTTTGAGCTTAAAATATGAATGTTATTGAAGTAATGTTGGGAACTGAAGCATGAGTTAGTATAATATAATGACACTTGATCAACGTGATTATATTACAGTAATTCATGCTGAGTTTCTAATGAAACGTGATGATGGTTCACAGTAGATTATACCATCATCATGTGTCATGTTACATAACTCTTTCATTCTACATAACCTCTGAACATATTAAGAATAATATATTCTTGATAGTTCTATCGTCTGTATTTTTGATAAATTTGAAAATCAAATCGTGCTATCACGTTCCACCCTGCTTAGAACATTATAATCATTCAAAAACTCTATATGTACAAATTCTGGACCATTATTCGCTTGACTTGGAGTCGGGAAGAGAAAACAAGAGCATGAAGCTCCGAAAAATAAAGGAAAATATAAAGCCGATCACAAACATAGGAATTACAAACCGTGTATATCAATGTTTATCGCAACATAAAGACACGGGAGAATTAAAAACACTATAACCCCAAGGGCGAAGTAGAAGAAAACAGATTCCTCCGGTGGAAGTTGGAAAAGGAGAATGATTGTGGCGATGGTCGTGATAAGGGCAAGGATCAGAACTGGATGAAGCATTTTCAGAATCTTTTGGATGTATGAAACAAGAAGGAAAGTATAGGAATTATGAGAATAATGGAACGAAAGAGTTTAATTTATAATGGAAATATCAGACAGAGTAATCGAAGCAGATCACCGTATTTAATTAGAGAGATCTTAATTTCCATTATTCTCCGAAGAATCAGATCTTATAGATTTCCAAGATTTTCTTTCAAATCCCTTAAATTCCGGAATTCAACCAAGGCAACGTCAAAAGTTAAAAAAAACGAAAATTCATTTATTCAATTCATTTTTTTTTGATAGCTTCATTCGTGCTCTTCGAATAATCGAATTATTTTATATGTATTATTTAATAATGATAAAACTCTATTTATCAGCTCATATTTGTCAGGAAAACATATTTATTGTTAGCCATGACGACCTCACTCAAATTTCGGGACGAAATTTCTTTAACGGGTAGGTACTGTGATGACCCGGGAATTTCCGACCAATTTTTAAACTTAATCTTTATATGATTTCGATACGATAAGCAAAGTATGTAATGTTGAGTCTCAAAATTTATGAACTATGTTAATAGGATCAGTTGACCTTTGACTATTCCCAACGATTCACGAACGATTGTATGTAAACTATAGATATATAGAGATATATATATAAAAATATAAATATAAGTGTATATACAATATTTTAAATTAATAAAGTACACCTTAATCATTCGAATTAAAATGTAAACTTGTAAATAGAATAATTAGGTTACTATCATATGAATGTATATAAATATATATATGATAATATTGTAAATCTATATATGATTACTATAAATAATTATGATTATATCGTAAGGTATAAATACTAAACATTCAATATATATATATATATATATATAAATATATATATATATATATATATATATATATATATATACATATCTATACATATATAATATGAAATTATGAAATATCACGTGATTAATAAACTGCAACATTAATATATTTAATTACAAAGTTAAAAATATAATGTTATATTAAATGTATCATATTTACTTTCATTATTAATATTAGTATTAAAATTAATGTTAATATTAGAGTATTATTATTAGTTAATATGATATATAGAATTGATACATCAAAAATTGTTATATCTTTATGATTAGTAATAAAATTATAATTTTAAGTTATTACTATTATTATTTCTATTATTATTAATCTGTATTAATAATATAATTATTATTAAATCAGTATTATTATTACTAGAATATTTAATAATTATAATTACTTATATTAAAGAGATAAGGTTAGATATATATACGTGTATGTGCATATAGGTCTCAATCAGACTTATTTTTTTTTCTGCTTTTTCTGCTCCCTCGTGTTAAACTGTCGACACCATGAGATTCCAATAATTGATACCCAATTTGAATTGATTACTTCATTTTCCTTTACCCTCTAAATCAATTACAACATCCATAAAGTTATTAATTTCTGATAGTAAACAGAAAAATCAGATTACTGCTCGATATATATATATATATATATATACACGGTACGTATTACTTTTTGGCAAAAGATAGAAATTGAAATGTTTTCCAAAATCCATTAATGCAATTGTGTTAGGAATTCCTCATTTAATCTATCTGCAAGTTTGCAATCGTTAATTTCTCTTATCGATTAAGAATTTTGCGAGTCAAAGTTGTAAAAACAAAAGTCAAATATTGTGTTCATCATGAAATTAAGATTCATTCTGATGTTTTAATTCAAATTGATTGTTCCTAGAATTTCTAGGAGTAAATTGAAACATAACTCGTGTTGTAACCTTCGATTGAAACGTTCACAATTTCTTTATCAATTTTTTTTTTTGAGCTGAGCGACGGACAACAGCAGTTTTTTTCTTTGTTTTATATTATTATTTTTTTTTTACACTCTTGGAACGTCTATGTTTTAAATTCAAGTTTAAATCAGGAACCCAATTAAATTGTTGAGTTTGATTTAATCCTGGGATGTATGAAAAGCGAAGAAGAAGAAGAAGGAAGTTTATAGTTATTTAACAGACGGGTTATGTAAGACATGGATTCAGTCTAGAACAGAAAAGTTGAAATGGTGTGTTGGTTAAGTGTTGATCTGATGAATGAGGGGATCGTGGGTTCGAGTCTGAATGGGGACATTTCTTTTTGTCAATTTTATTGAGGTAGTAAATCCTTTTATTATTATTATTAATATTATTATTATTATTATTATTATTATTATTATTATTATTATTATTATTATTATTATTATTATTATTATTATTATTATTTATGTTATTAACATGTATTAATATTATTATTGATTGTTAGTTTGATTATTGTTAAATATTATGAATGTTATAATTATTATTACTATTATCAAGTATTAATATTTAGTATTATTACTATTATTGTATTATGATGAAAACAATAAAAGTTATTTTTTTTATTAATGTTCGTATTTGTATCATTTTAGAAATTGTATTATTATTATTAATAAAAGTATTATTATTAAGATTACCATTAGTAATAAAATTATTATAATTATTGTTACTAAGTATTATGTACTAATATCAAAAAGAAAATTTATTATTATTTTCACCACCCGTATTACTAAATTATTCATTTTATCAAAAACTATCGATATTATCATTATCATGAGATTTATTATTAAAAACTATTACTAATAACATTAATAATAAAATTATAGATAATATTAGCATTTCATTGATATTAGTATTATCCTTAGCATTATTTCAGATATTATCATTGACAATACTAAAAGTAAAGTTTTAACAAACCAATGATGGATATATATAGACATACAAGTAAATTTAATATATACATAATATAACAAAAATTAATATTTTTATATGTGAAAATATATATTATTAATATAACGAGAATATAACTAATAAAATTATATATATATGTGTTCGATTACAAGGATATGTATTAATATATATACAAATGTTATAGGTTCGTGAATCCGAGGCCAACCCTGCATTGTTCAATATCGTCATATGTATTTTTACTACAAAATACAGTACAGTGAGTTTTCATTTACTCCCTTTTTAAATGCTTTTGCAATATATATTTTTGGGACTGAGAATACATGCGCTGCTTTTATAAATGCTTTACGAAATAGACACAAGTGATCGAAACTACATTCTATGGTTGGATTATTAAACCGAATATGCCCCTTTTTATTAAGTCCGGTAATCTAAGAACTAGGGAACAGACACCCTAATTGACGCGAACTCTAAAGATAGATCTATCGGGCCCAACAAGCCCCATCCAAAGTACCGGATGTTTTAGTACTTCGAAATTTATATCATGTCCGAAGGAGGATCCCGGAATGATGGGGATATTCTTATATATGCATATTGTTAATGTCGGTTACCAGGTGTTCAATCCATATGAATGATATTTTTGTCTCTATGCATGGGACGTATGTTTATGAGAAATGGAAATCTGAAATCTTGTGGTCTATTAAAATGATGGAAACGATTGTTTAAGTTAAACTAATGAACTCACCAACCTTTTGGTTGATACTTTAAAGCATGTTTATTCTCAGGTACGAAAGAAATCTTCCGCTGTGTATTTGCTCATTTTATAGATATTACTTGGAGTCATTCATGGCATATTTCAAAAGACGTTGCATTCGAGTCGTCGAGTTCATCAAGATTATTATCAAGTCAATTATAGTTGGATATATTATGAAATGGTATGCATGCCTGTCAACTTTCGATGTAATGAAAGTTTGTCTTTTCAAAAACGAATGCAATGTTTGTAAAATGTATCATATAGAGGTCAAGTACCTCGCGATGTAATCAACTGTTGTGAATCGTTTATAATCGATATGGACTTCGTCCGGATGGATTAGGACGGGTCTTCACATGATGCATCCGTCAGCAGTTCGTCTAACCCAATGTCCATTCTCGTTACGGAAGGGACCGTCCCCGTTTCTCCCAGGAATCACAGTACCATCGGAATGAAGCTGTGGCCCCGGGAGTCTAGGGCTGGGTGGAGCTGGAATCTCCTCGGGATCCTCGTCTCCGTCTGAGATGTCCATGAGGTCAAGCGCGTGTCTACTATCTCCAGAAGACGAATCGCCAGAGTGGCCGGAGGGTACCGGTGAGTCAACAACAATAGTAGGCGATGTAGTAGACGTATCTGAGTCACTCTCAAAGTCAAAGGTCATGGGCGGCATGTTCGACATCTGAACAAGGAAAAATAACTTTTTCCATGTCAGTAAGACATATAGCAAGCACGTAATCAGGCACTACAGCGTCCTAGCAGTACATAGCATGGCAATCGTAGCAGTATCAAACAAAAGTAACAGGCAATCAAAGGCAGATAGTAGCATGCAGTAGCGAGAAAATAGTAGTAGTATACAGGAAGTTCACATAGCAGTAAAAGTAAGCAATAGCATGCAGTAGTATAATACAGTAGCATGCAACAGTTCCGTAGAAACAAGTAAACGAGCAAGTTGTAGATTAGTCCTATTAGCGAATCCTACTCGACTCGGTCAAGACTCACTAATGCAACCTAATTCCCTACAACCAATGCTCTGATACCAAATGTGACGCCTCGTACAAAACCATCATGTACGAATCGTTAACAACAGGTCCATTACACGGTATAATACTACATGCTGTTTTAAAACAAGTTTTGCATTCATGAAAAGATAACGTTTTACAAAAGATAACGTGACACAAAGGTCATTACAAAGCCATTATTCAAAATAACATAAGTTGTGAATGCAAAATAAAAGTTCCATGATTGAGAGATCTCTAAGTAATGCAGCGGAAGTCTAACACAGCGAATCTGTAACAGCAAGTCTATAACACCAAGACAGAAAGTCTAACAGCGGAAGCAAAAACTTCTAAGCACCTAAGAAATACACGCTTAAAAGGTCAAAACGAATGTTGGTGAGCTATAGTTTGTTTGTAAACAGTAAGGTAATGTAGACCACTAGATTTCGTATTCAAAACAGTATGAAAAGTATATGCTTATCCGTGGGCACTAGGTAACTAACTTAACGTAATATTACCCTCTAAAAGTACACTTGGTGAGTGCGTCTGTTTACGAAGTATTAAACACCCGTTGAATGCTAGCGCGACTAGCCCGTGTGGGGATGTCAAACCCTATGGATCTATATCTAAGATTCGCGTTCACCGGTTCATAAACCAATGACTAAACGTTACCGAGCTAAGGGGAATCTTTGTGCCGTTATGTCACCCACACATATATAAAGTTTAAGTACTCGTGTCTAGTATGTAAAACATAAAAAGCGCATGTATTCTCAGTCCCAAAAATAGTAAAGTAAAAAGGAAAGCTATAACTCACAGTGAATAAGCAGTAAAAGTCGATATGAAAAGTATGCAAGTAGTAAGTCGGTCCGAAATGTCGTCAACCTAAGTCAAAGGTCACTAAGTCAATATATTGTTCTCAAAAGTTTAAAAGTGAATAAATTTAGTCTTAAGTATCATCATCATCATCATCATCATTCGTAAAAGCTAAAGTAAGTTTTCAACAAGAATAGAGATCGAAACAAAAGGATGACTTCGGACAGCTGCTGCGACTTCTATACAAACCGAAAAGACACGTGGTCAGTGACCAAGGCTCCGTATGTGAGTCCTCTAACCGCTATCCAATTTTCAGATCTTAACTGGATGTCGTTTGACCGTGGTGACGGTTCAAGCGCGAGTAGGTCAGAATTTTCAGCACGTCGTTACAAAGGCATATTGATTTTCGGAAGGCTATGAATCCTAAACCGTATATCGGATTTAGGCGATTCCTAAACGAAAAGTCATCTACTCGAAATGAACTATCTGAAAATCAATTTTCAAAAAGTCCTAGGAGTCTGGTCAGACCCCGAAAAACAGCAAACAAGTGCTCTGGTGGGTTTCTTGGTGCTTGATGCTCATCACGGTTCTCATCCTTGATGCGTGTAAGCTTCAAGTGTACAACTGTTTGATGTTTTAGCATCACTTTGACCAAGTTTCAACCATTAACACACAACTAAGAGTAAAAGCTAACATTCTACAAGTTTTTGAACATCAAGGTTGTCTCTTTATTGCATAAATCCAATAAAGCTTCAACCTTTGTCCTTTTGACACAAGTTTATGCATCTTCATCATATGGGATGATGAAGACTTGATTTTTATCACTATAAAAATCATAAAAAGGTTCCAAGCAAGTGAGATCTACAATAATAACTTAGATCTTCAAGTATTAACAAACCCTAAGCTAGAAAGCTTGGATCTTTACAAGATTAATGAGACCATAAGCTAGAAATCTAAGATCTAGTAAAAGTAATGAGACCATAAGCTAAAAAGCTAAGATCTTTAACAAACTAATGAAACCCTAAGCTAGAAAGCTTGGATCTTTAATGTTCTTGAAGATCCTCAAAGTAAAAGGCTAGATCTTCAAGTTTCATGAAGATCATAAACACAAGTTTTGATCTTTTAACAAAATAAAAGAGATCATAAGTTAGAAAACTTAGATCCAACAAAAGTAATGAAGATTCAAAGCTAGAAAGTTTGAATCTTTCATGTTCTTGAAGGATTCAAATCAAAGTTTGAATCTTCAAGATATAACAAGATCAAGAAGCTAAAAAGCTTGATCCTTTAGTGATGATGTTGATGTCGAAAATAAGAAGAAAGGAAGAAGAAGAAGAAAATTTGAAACTTACACTTTTTAGAGTGAGAAAGACTAGAGAGAGAATTAGGGAGTAAGTGTGTGTAAAATTTGAATGAGATCAAGTGTGAAATGGATGAGATTTGCTTGGTATTTATAGGGGATTGGGGTGGTGGTAGCCGTAGGGTGTATGGGGGAGACAAGAGGGACACCTTTTTGCTTTTTAGTTAGTGGTGGTCTAAAGGTTGTGCTTATTGTTAGGATCCCATGCAACATTTGTGATAATGGTTAACAAAAATGCTAGTATGTTGGCTCTTATAAATGGGTTTTTGTCCTACATCTTAATGGGTCATAATCCATTTAAAATTGGGCTAATTAAATGGTCCATTAGCTAGAGTAGGGTGGGCTAAAGTCCAACAAGGTAGAAAGTCCAACAAGACTAACTAGTGAGTATAAGTAAATTACTAAGCGTAATTAAGCAACCACAAACCCAAGTAATTGTTATTAGGAAATAACAATTAGTATTACGTAGTCGTAATATTCCAATTATGACAAAATTTAAACGTGTACCAAAACATATAGCTCGTTCTAAACGTCAAGTGACACTAAAGGTCATAAAAGCATTCGAAGATCAAGTTAAGTAACTAAGTACTTAATGGCACGTTGTAAGGTATTAACGAAAGTAATTAACATGAAATAAGATCCCAGATGATAAACCAACACAGTACGCACAAATACGCAGTTTCGCAGAAAGTAACAAGCACAAAAGTAAGTCGAAAAAGTCGGGTCGTTACATTTTGAACTCGCGATCTCGAACCCATGTAACTATTTTTCATTTTTGAAAGGACCCGTTCATATACATTATAAGCGATTCACAATAGTTGATTACATCACGAGGTATTTGACCTCTATATGATACATTTTACAAACATTGCATTCGTTTTTAAAAGACAAACTTTCTTTACAACGAAAGTTGACGGCATGCACACCATTTCATAATACATCCAACTATAATTGACATAATAATAATCTTGATGAACTCAATGACTCGAATGCAACGTCTTTCAAAATATGCCATGAATGACTCCAAGTAATATCCTTAAAATGAGCTAATGCACAGCGGAAGATTTCTTTAATACCTGAGAATAAACATGCTTTAAAGTGTTAACCAAAAGGTTGGTGAGTTCATAGGTTTATCATAACAATCATTTCAATATATTAATAGACCACAAGATTTCCGTTTATAAATATATGTACACTCGCAAGTGTATAAAAGTATTCTATAAGTTGTAGGCACCCGGTAACAAGCCTTAACGTTCATGTTTTACCCTCTGAAGTACACCAGATCAGGTGTGTTTAAAATAACCTCGAAGTACTAAAGCATCCCATAGTCAGGATGGGGTTTGTCAGGCCCAATAGATCTATCTTTAGGATTCGCGCCTACCGTACATAGACAAGTAGTTTAATGTTACCAAGCTAAGGGTATATTTCTGGTTTAAACCCACATAGAATTAGTTTTAGTACTTGTGCCTATTTCGTAAAACATTTATAAATCAGCGCATGTATTCTCAGCCCAAAAATATATATAAAAATGGAGCAAATGAAACTCACCATACTGTATTTCGTAGTAAAAATACATATAACGTCATTTAACAAGTGCAAGGTTGGCCTCGGATTCACAAACCTATATTAATTATATATATTTATATGTTGGTCAATATTTGTCTAACAATTTTTGGTCAAGTCATAGTGTACCACAATCCTAATGCTCGAGACTAATATGCAAAATTCAACAAAAGTCAACTTAACCCAAAATGACTTCTAAAATTTATACGTGTTTATTATATAACTTAACTATAGTCATTTTATATATTTAAATATATTTATTAGATTTTATAATAATAAAAGTCATTTATTAATAAAAATTTATATTAACGTTTTATATATGATAAAATATACTTTTATATATCTTAAGTAGTAAAATTTATAAAGTTCACTTAATATCGTAAAACTATAGTGGTAAGTATTATTAATGTAATTATATTATTCGTGGTGAAAAATATCTTTGTATCCCCTATTTATTTGATAAAATAATATTGATCATAATAATAATAAGTAAAAGTTGTATTATTTTGAAATAATAATTATTATTATTCTATAAAAAAATAACAATATTTATATTTACTAAAAATGTTATTATGATAAAATGATAATACTAACATAATAGTAATAATGATATTTTATAATAACAATGATATTTCTATTAAAAAATAACGACGATAGTAATAATAATCATTTTAACAATAATACTAAAATTCAGTTGACTATAACTTCTAATCCGTTCATCGAAACCATTCGATATCTAAATGAAAAGTTCTTAATTTTTCGCTAGCTTTCCAATGACATGCATATCATATACCCTATCTCAGTAGCATATGTATGTAATTCAGGATTCAACAAACCTATCTAAGGACAATATCGAATGTACAAGCATGCATAATCCTATATACTCGAGCACTAGTCAGGGATACACTATTGAAATATAAAAGTTAAGTTATGAGTGCTCAAGTATCAATATTGAGATTCAACATTGCAGGAAAGTACGTAGACGAAACGAAAATGATAAATGTTAGGTTGACCTCACGAGCAATACCCTCGATCAATACCCATAACCTCCATAGCTATAACCCATAATTTCCTTAGCTCTATCCCGTTTGAAAACTTATTTTAAAATCGTCTGAATATAACTCCGTCGTAGTATTTTATGTATACTAATAATATCTTGAAATAATACAAAGAAAATATATATGTGTAATTCGATTGAGAGAGTTTAGAGAAATATATTTTCAAGTTTCTATGAAATAATAAAACCTATTGAATTCTATTTATAATAGATTTTTAAATTATTAAAGTGAATTATTAAAGTATAAATTATTAAAGTGAATTATTAAAGTATGAATTATTAAAGTGAATTATTAAAGTATGAATTATTAAAGTGAATTATTAAAGTATGAATTATTAAAGTGAATTATTAAAGTATGAATTATTAAAGTGAATTATTAAAGTATGAATTATTAAAGTGAATTATTAAAGTATGAATTATTAAAGTTAAAGTAAAGTAAAAGTAAAGTAAAGGTAAAGTTAAAGCATAGTAAAAGTATAAAACTATGTACGTATAATATGCGTATAAATATATATAATATTAATTTAAATCATTATATATATTTGATAAAATAAAATATAAATATCGTTATTTTATCATACTAGTTAAGTAATGAGTGGTCAAAAAGAATAGATTTCTTAAATCACAGTGGACCTCATAACATAGGCCCGTAATCATATCATAATGTATCTGATAATTCAATCATTTGATATTATCTCTTAATTCCGTCAATAAATATATCGAAACGAATACGTTCATGTAAAGTATCATATATCTAATACTTTGTTAATGTTTTCAGTTAATATTATATATTATATATACATATCTATATACACATAATTGTTCGTGAATCGTCGAACACGGTCAAAGGGTAATTGATTACATGAATGTAGTTCCAAACTTTTTGAGATTCAACATTACAAATTCTGCTTATCGTGTCAGAAACATATAAAGGTTAAGTTTAAATTTGGTCGGAAATTTCCGGGTCGTCACAATTTTCTCGATTCCTTGTTTAACTCGATTCGCACACCCAACAAAACCAACGACTAAAATCCATAATTTAGTTGTTATTCAGCAATGTGGTGTTGCATCCATTTTTAATTTTTAAACAAGTAGCATAAGTAGTTAAACTATTCTATTTGACGAACCATTGGTCCCTATTGAGTGGAAGTTAGTTTGCGAATATACGAGGCGCGGATTAAATTTCTGTAGCGGTTGTGCTCGATACTCTTTAGGGTTCTAGAAACATAGTCTAGCCTGGTACGCGCCTATGGGGTATGGTGGCATAAGTTGCAAAGCAACACAAAACTTACGTGTCCTTGTCGATCTACACGTTTTTTCGCGAACTACTGTATTCGATGAAAGTTGGTCAAATTAGTTAAGGCCATCCACGTGGAGCTTCCAACAATATATATGAGGTGGAGGATCTGAACAAAAACCATCTCTAGTGTGATGATGCCACTTCATCACTGTCAACGGTACCGTTATAGTGTGTTGTTACAAGCCACCAATGTCGTGCCCAATTTTCTTCGTTATTTCTAGCAGAAAAACAAATTATTTGCTTCATTTTCGAGAAGGTGAATAATGGTTAACTTGTAGGACCGCTTCTTAGCCATCAACCGTTTGTAAAAAGGATTGAGCACAATGAGTTTTAATAGTCTAATTCAGTGTCTAATTCGATGTTTAGGGAGACCTTCAAAAATTATAAACACCATCTAATCTTTAAATGATGGTTACTCCATCTAAATTTTAAAACACCATCCAAACTTTAAATCTTTAAATGGAGATTACTCTTAGTTCCTAAAAGGTTATAAACCACCACCACTACCATTAAGCTTGAAATTAATTTCTCAACAAGGCGAACCTAATCTCAGATTCATTGGAGTCGGTGACGATAGGAAAGCAGCACCGGCCGACAGCGACGGGTGGGGAGCTGTGACGACGGAACGGGGGAGAGCGACGTCAAAAAGTGGAGGAAGAGTTAGGTTTAAGTAATTTAGGTTTGATCGAATATAAAATGGATAAGTTTTAAATTCAGATTAAATTATGTTTTAAAAACTAGTGAAATGACCCGTGGAACCACGGGTTTGTTTAAACAAAACAGTTTAATGATATGTTTTAGGTATTAAGTGAACGTAAATGCTAAAGTTATTTAGTTTAATGACCCGTGGAATCACAGAGTCTGACTAAGAAACTCGTCAGCTAAACATTTCATCAAACACCTAAAATGCATATTAAACAATCAACATCCAATCATAAGAGATGATATTGGCTGTCATTTTATTTTAAAAGTGTAAATCAAAACATAAATTTAGAATTGGTTTTCTTCTACATAGTTTTTATACCTTCCCGTACTCAATTCAAAATAATTAATTAAAATGATTCAAAATTATTTAATTTTAATAATTAAAATAATTATTAATAAGATTTAATAATAATAATTAATTAATATGATTTAATTTTAATTCCAAATTATTTAGATTAATGACATCACCCACCATGCTTAGATTTTTTTCTTTTTCTTTTTGATTTTTTCTTAACAAATAAATTAGTCTAATAATGACATCATCATTTTAGCATTTTAATATTAACTATAGATTGGGGGGTTGTGTGTGTTGGGTGGGTGGGGGGGGGGGGGTGGGGGGTTAGTGGAGAAATATAAGGGTGTAAACGAGTCGCTCGTTTAAATTACAAAAGGCTCGGGCAGGAGATCGGCTCTGTTCGAGCCTAATATCTTAAGCCCGAATTTAGTTGGTTTGATATTTTACAAGCTCGAACTAGCCTCGAGCTCGACTCGTTAAGTACATGTTGTTTTTCTTATTATTATATAATATTTAATTTAATTACAATAACAAAACTCAATACCATATGAGTGGTGTATGGGGGAGGTGAGATGTATATAATTCTTTCCCTATGCGAGAATAAAAACAAGTCATTTCTCCACACAGAGTGAAACACTCTCAAAAGTAGAAAAATTCATCCCTCTCTATTCGACGGATAAAGAGATTGCTTCCGAGTGGACCTCCGGCCAATAAGTAGGATTTTGTTTTAAAAAAAATATTTAAATTAAATTAAAAATAAAATTAAAAATAAAATTGAGACACCATGAAAATGGTAGAATCAAATTTTCATTGGTTTAAAATCATGCCTGGAATTCAATTTAGGTTCTAAACGTCATTTAAGACGCTAATAAATCGAGGCTTGTCGTTGACTCAGAAATAGAGCCGAAATATTTGATTTAATTTTGTTCTATATTTTTGGTTTATCTGTTTTATCCTTTTATAATTATATACAATAATTTTATATTAACTATTATCTATATCTATATGAGAGTAATTATAATATACTCATACACTATATTATTAGTGTATATAAACAAAAAGTTCATTTAGGGTCGCGAGCTCGTTCGAGTTTGAGATATAAAGCTTGAGCCCGAATTCGTTTATTAAACGAGCTTTAAAATAAGTTCAAGCTCGAGCTCGAGCTCGTTTAGCTTGAATCGAGTTTATAACGAGTCGAACTCGAGTAGCTTGGTTCATTTATAGCCCTAAGTGGAGGAATGAAGGGTCATTATCATATACTCTTTTTTTTTACGGCGAAAAAGTTGAATTGTGTTAAGTAAAAAGATCTTCATCAAAACAATGAAGATGCAATACAAGTTACAATGACGGAGCCAAGCTCGTTCAAGAAACAAGAAAATACATATTGAAAAGAAGCAAAGCTTAAAAACATAGTAGATGTGGATTGTGATTCCATACATTCGAGTGGACACTGTTGCAAAGTTTAAGATTTATAGCCCAAAGGAAGGTTTTTAACTTGATATTGCGGACCAAGATCGAGAGACACGTGAATTTTCCATTGAATGTGAAATCGTTTCTTGCCAACCAAATTGCCCAAATGGTAGTGGGTCCAATCAATTTCCAAAATTTAGATGCGTTGATTCCCATAACATAAAACCAATCAAACGAGAATTCTTCGATCCAGCCTGGAAGCACCCAAGAAAAGTTCCACCATCTAAATAAAGCCGTCCAAATTTTAATCGACCACTTACAATGTAACAAAAGTTGATTAACGGTTTCGATTTCGTCCAAGCACCAAACACACAAATTCAATTGAGAAGAAGACAAGATATGCCTTTTAAAGAGAACTTCTTTAACGGGAATGCTATTGCAAATTGTGAGCCAATGAAACAACATAACTTTGGACAGAACATTATTACCCCATATTATTTTTGGCCAAGAGGGAGTTGTGACAAAATTTGATTACACCAAGATACGAACCGCATCTGAGACCGAATACATGCCTTCGGAAGAAGCTGACCAACTGATTTGGTCTTCAACCAAATCATTAAACGAGACATGGGAAAACAGAAGCAATAGGTCCTCTAGCTTTGTGGAATTGAAATAAGAAAGTGGAAGAACCAAGTGGAGATTCCGCTTACTGATGTTGGGAGATTGTTGACCAAGCATGCGAAAAAAATTAATAGAGGCCATGGGATATACATAAGACTCATAAAGAGAAGGGAATGAATCCTTTAAAATACAATCACTTACCCATGTATCATGTCAAAATAAAATATTCGCTCCGTTGCCTACCTTCCACTTCCACACGTTTGTACCAATAATACCAAGTAGAGAATTGTCGTGTTGCAAATTAATCAAATCTCTCCATATGGGTGAGAGTTGTGAAGAATGTAAAGAGGATAAATTATTCGTTAATTTACCTCGAAAAGAAGAGCCAAAGGAGGACACCACAATAGATTTCCATAGCGAAGGCTTATTAGAATTGAATCTCGCCCACCATTTACTTAGCAATGCTAAGTTTTTAATAAGGAGAGGAGTGACACCTAAACCACCCAAGTCTTTGGGAAGACAACCCGTATCCCAGTTAACTACACACGTTTTCTTCTTTAGGCAATCACCTCCCCAAAGAAAGTTTCTACGATATCTCTCTAATTGTTTGATAATTGACACCGGAGCTTTGTACATATCCATATAATGGAGAGGTAGATTAGAGATGACCGCATTGACCATGACCAAACGACCACCAAATGAGAGACATCTACCCTTCCATCCGGCTAGTTTATTTTTGACTTTATTAACAATTAGCTCCCACATGGAAATTCTATTGGAGTTGAAACTTATCGGGACACCTAGATACTCCATAGGAAATGACCCCACTTTACAATTGAAGATGGCCAAAAAGGAAGTCATATCTTCTTTAGAAACATGAATACCATATAGGGTGGTTTTGATATCATTCATTCGAAGCCCCGACAATTGAAAGAACAACCCCATTATATATTTGATACGATTGAGTTCTCGGGAATTTGGTTGTGCAAAAATAATCGTATCATTCGCAAATTGGGAATGGTTGATGACTAAGTTATTACCAAAATTACACCCTTCCAAAAATCCATTGGCTAAATCCCTTGAAAGTAATTTACTTAAGACTTCGGCTATAATAATAAACAAAAAGGAGGATAACGGGTCGCCTTGACGTAGACTATAACACCCCGCCAAATTCTCATCTGATGGCGTGTTAATCATAGGTCCCACAGTTAACAGTTACGCCCTCTATATGAGACGTTTCAAAGCAATCACATTTAATTTTATTAAAAAGTTGACTTTCAAACATAAGTCAATAAATCCCAAAATAAGTAACACTGTTGTGATCGTAACCACAAGCCAACAGTATTAAAAGTTGTAGAAGTTTTAAATGCGAAAGTAAATAATGTCTTTAATAAAGTATGCTGACTCCACGGCCAGACCAAGCATCAAACACAGCGGAAGTCTACCTCTTAAGGACCTGAGAATAAAAAACGCAAAACAGGTCAAAAAATAATGTTGGTGAATTTACATGTTTAAATTAATGTAACAGTATCTGAAAAACAGTTATCAGAAAATAGTTCAAGTTCATTGACCACAAGATTTTACAAGTACAACTCCAAGTTGTGAAACGTTTACATAATCTATGAGCACCTGAATACTAGCAATGACCAGAGTATTGAATCTACTACACTCCCGTTACCCCATAAAAATGTTATACACTTGTTCGAGTGTATCTAATGTTCAAAGTAAATGCGCCACGGTTAATATTGTTTGGACGAGGTTTGTCTAACCTAACGGATGCGTCCATCAAATTGTGCTTACCCGAAGGTAATAAAAGTATTCAAGCTAGGGGCTTTGTGAACAAACTCAATATGTATAATAAGTACTCGTGTCAACATAAAAGCATTTGAAAATGTAAGTACAACAACGTGTATTCTCATCCCTGAAAACATGTAAAAGCGGGACTGTAGACTCACCTTCGATAAAGCTCGGATTGAAAAGTAGACAAATAACTTGTGCGATTTAGTACCGAGAAGTGCAACCTAAGTATACATATTTAGGTTGGTCAACATATATTTCTTTTATAATTTTGTTTTCATAGAGTAAGTTGTCTTATTGCTCGACTCGACGCGTTTCAAAGTAAAAGTTAACTAATTCATGCAAGTCAAACAAAGTCAAACCAAAAGTCAAACTTGGTCAAAGTAGTCAACTAAAGTCAACATCAGTAGGTTCATGTCAAATGTTGGTCAACATATCAACCTAATTCAAACAACACGTTTTAGATCACAAATGGTGAATTACACGATCACAGTTTATCGTCATGCATAACGTTCATGTACATGTTGCAAACAACGCATAAAATCTCATAGCACATAATTCATGGTAACATGGAAAACTCCATATAATAAGTAAACTCAAAATCAATTCCAAAAAGTCCAGTCAGGGTCTCATACGAGGTCTACATGTCGGGTTTCAGAAGGGGTACATTTATGGTTTACTAAATTAGTTTCTGACCTTGCACTGATCTCGTAATGGCTATAACCAGAGCTAGGGACATGTAATTAATGCAAGGTCAGTGGCCATGGTTCAAGGACAAGTCAAACTATCATATATCCAAAAATGAGCAACTTTGGTATAGCCAATTGGTACAGTTTATTCATTCAAGTTGGATGTTCTGTTTCAGCTCAATTCAGAAATTTCCAAAACTATGGCCCTAGTGTGCCCAGTGCATAAGGTTTCAGAGGTTACAACAAACTAAAAATATATCACATAACATATAAAGATTCATATTCCAGAAGCATTCATGTTAATTCACAAAACACAAACCACAGAGTATAAATCAGGGAACAAGTGGCAGATTCAATCTTAGTTTAGCTAGTCACTTTCGCATGCAATTATCTGAAGATCTAGATACAATTAGACCATGATATCTACATGAAAATTGAATTAATTTTTGTGTACAGTACATATATGAAAATCCCTAATCTCAGAAGTCAATAAATTTTAGCATACAAGTCCGTTTTCATGCATGTGCTGGAAAAATCTATATATTCATTCGATTAGGCATATCACGAGTTTACTCAAGCAAATGACATGATATCCTAGTGTAACCTGAGTGTTTTTGAAATGTCTATCCAATGGTAATCTATAAATAAGCCAATTCATGACCCATCAATACCCGTTTTCTGATCAAGCATAAAAACACAACGATAATTCAAACGGTCATAACTTAAGCATACGGAAACGAAATCAAGCGATTCAAAAAAACAAACTCAATAGTTTTTCGACACCAATCCATATAGATACATTGTAATAACAGTAATTAAATCAATTTTATCAGAATCATCACAAAGCAATTCGACTTTTAATCAAAACAATCAATACGAACAATCTAACGATTAAACAAGCATACAAACACTATGAATCGAGCAATAGACATCATCTACTATGAAACTTCAATAAAAATCAGATTTAATAGAGTTAGGGTTTGCAATTTATACCTTTCTAGCACGATCAAAGCACACAACAAGACTTAGAACGGAGAAAGGAACAAGTTTGATGCGCAAGACTTGATCAAAAAATTAATTTTTGAGTGTGTATGTGTGTGGGTTGTCTGACAGCAGCAAGAGGGAGAGGAGGGGAGCAATTTGGTCGACTGGAATGTGGAGTGGGGAGGGAGAATGCAGTTTTGGTTACTAACTATATAATCTAGGGACTTAATTTAGTAAGTTAATGATCCAATAAGCCCAATACACAACAAATGGGGTGGGGTGGTGACCCATTCAGCCGACCATGGCCCAAGGAGGTATCCCGGGCTCGTGTTGTCTAATTCCTTGTACTAGTGGTCCATTTCAAGTGCCGTTTAGACGTACCGAAGGCTCGGAACGCTAAACCGATCGTTAAAACGCAACCAAACATTTAATTTATTAAAAATCCAATAAATTAAATATTTTTAAAAAGTTAATATCTATTAAAATAATTATTAGAATAAACCCGAGCGTTTCATTGCTCAAAAAGTAGTTATCCAAATCGTATCTTTTTTATTGTATTTCTTTATCTAAAATATATTTTCAAATTAATATTAACCCATAATAATTATCGTAACCCTCCAAGGATCAAGTATGTATATAATACACATAAACACATAAAACGTCATGTAATCGCCGTTAAATTAACTAACAGAAAGTTAAAGGAAGTGACAGAAAAAGCAGGGTTGTTACATTACGCACCTGTTATTGAAAATTTCGTCCCGAAATTTTAGTGAGCGTTCGCTGAAGTAGTTTCCTCCGGAAACAGTTGCGGGTACTTTTGTCTCATTTGATCTTCACGCTCCCACATGAGCTCTGGTCCTCTTCTCGCATTCCACCGAACCTTAACGATAGGAATTCTGCTTTGCTTTAACTGTTTTACCTCCCGACCCAAGAATTCGATAGGTTCTTCAATGAAATGAAGTTTGTCATCGATACGCAGTTCCTCTAAAGGAATAATCAAATTCTCGCTAAGAACTTCTTCAAGTTGGATGCGTGAAAAGTGTCGTGTATACCACTGAGTGCTTGTGGTAGTTTCAATCTGTAAGCCACTGGTCCAACTTCTTCAGTTATCTCTAACGGTCCAACATATCTCGGACTTAATTTACCTCGTTTCTCGAATCGTATAACACCCTTCCAAGGTGATGCTTTAAGCATGACTTTATAGCCAACTTGAAATTCTAAATCTTTCCGTCTAACATCCGCGCAACTCTTTTGATGACTTCGAGCCATTCTCAATCATTCCTGAATATGTAGGACTTTCTCCGTTGTCTCCTGAGTAATCTCAGGACCTGTCAACTGACTATCCCCCAATTCGCTCCAACACACGGGAGATCTACACTTCCTTCTATACAACGCTTTGAAAGGTGCATCTTTAATGCTCGTATGGTAGTTGTTATTGTATGAGAACTCAACTAGTGGTATGTACTTATCCCATTCGTTTCCGAAATCAATGACACGTGCTCGCAACATGTCCTCTAAAGTTTGAATAGTCCGTTCGCTTTGTCCATCTGTCTGGGGGTGATATGCTGTACTCATATCTAAACGAGTCCCCATTGCTTTCTGTAATGTCTGCCAGAATCTAGAAGTAAATCTGTTGTCACGATCGGATACAATTGATGTAGGCACTCCATGCCTAGAGAAGACTTCCTTAATGTAAACCTGAGCCAACTTTTCCATCTTGTCAGTTTCTCTTATTGGTAAGAAGTGTGCAGACTTAGTGAGACGATCCACGACAACCCAAATGGTGTCATAACCTCCCACAGTCTTTGGCAGTTTCGTGATGAAGTCCCTGGTAATACCTTCCCATTTCCATTGGGGAATCTCTAGTTGAGTTAATAACCCTGATGGCTTCTGATGTTCAGCCTTGACCTTAGAGCAAGTCAAGCGCTTTCTGACATAGGTAGCAATGTCAGCTTTCAAATTCGGCCACCAATAAAACGCTTTCAAATCTTGGTACATTTTATCTGACCCTGGATGAATTGAGTACCTTGACTTGTGTGCTTTCTCCAGCACTAGTTCTCTTAATCCACTAAACTTTGGTACCCAGATTTGATTAGCAAAATATCGTGTTCCGTCCTCTTTTATGTCAAATTTCTTATCCATCCCTTTGATAACTTCAACATCAACGTTCTCTTGTTTCACGGCCTCCTGTTGTGCTTCGCAAATCTGTGATGTGAGATTTGAACGAACAACTATATTAAGAGCTTTAACTCTTAGAGGTCTCTCTCTCTCTCTCTCTCTCTCTCTCTCTCTCTCTCTCTCTCTCTTCTGCTCAAAGCATACGCCACAACATTCACTTTGCCAGGGTGGTATTGGAGTTCACAATTGTAATCGTTAAGCAATTCCATCCAACGCCGTTGTCTCATGTTGAGCTATTTCTGATCAAATATATGCTGTAAACTCTTACGATCAGTGAAGATAGTAAACTTGGTTCCGTACAGGTAGTGTCTCCACATTTTTAGTGCAAAGACTACAGCTCCTAGTTCAAGATCGTGCGTAGTGTAGTTCTGCTCATGAATCTTTAGCGGACGCTGTAATGACCCGCACTTTTTCGATCGTTCTATACTTATAAGATTAATATTTATATAAATTAAACCTTACCAACATGATAAGCAATCCAAATTGTTGAGACTTATGTTTTCGAAAAGAGTTTTACACAACGTTTGACCGTCTAGTTTGACCGATGATATCACGAACTATACAATATATGATAATTATACGTTTGTGTATATATATGTATATATACATATTTAACATGATATAAGAATGTTTTAATATCTCATTTTGTATTAATAACAATAAGTTATAAGTATATTTTGAAACTACTAACTTAAGTTTTCAAAACGATAACCATACGTAACGTTATTTGACTTAAATACTTATGACCTATAATGTTTATACATATATCGTATAAGTAATGTATTTAATCACTTTTAAAGACTTAAATACATAAAACAATATAAGTATATTTACAAAAGATAGCTATATTTGAATCCTCGTTCCGTTTTCTCAAAGATTTCTATACGTATACCTAGGGTATACGTACCCGTATCATACGCAGCTTCTAGATGTATTTACTATTGATATATACCAATAAAAATCTGCTCCTTAGCAGCCTTAAATGATTAAGAAACATGTGGAACCAACCATTTGTCAAGTAGCATGAATTATTTAGCAAGAAAATAAAGTTAGGTATTTTTTTTTCCTTTATAACCTAAAAACGTTTTTATGCATGCACACCATTTCTTCACCCCATTTTCTCAAACTTACACTTCCATTTCTCTCTCAAAATACTCTTAACTTCATACTTGATCATCTATAAGCATTTTCCCCATCATTTAGCTTCAAAAACAACACTTAAACCTCATAAGAAAACCTTACAAAAACACTTCAAGAAATCCTTCCAAGAACACAAACTTACTTCCAATCTTTCATTCAATTCCATCACCCTTTTGGTTCTAGCTTTTTACTCCTCTTTTACAGCAACCTTGTCCAAGGAACTTGAGGTAGTAACTATGTTCATAACCTTATTCGATTCATATATATATAGCTATCTTATTTTGTGGTATAAAATTTTAACAACAAGAACATAGTTTGAATGTTTTCAAACTTGTTTGCAAACTAAATAGATTCTTATAACTTAACTTTTAAAATACTTCAAGACCTGTAATATAACTTAAAAATATGCTAATTTAACAAGGTATAACTTGGTTTTTCAAAGAACACCTTAAAAACTGTTTTTACGACGTCGGAGTGCAACCGGGGGCTGTTTTGGGTTGGATAATTAAAAACCATCTTAAACTTTGAATTGGAGGTTTATTTTCTGGAAAAATGATTTTTACTATGAATATGATAACACATAAAAATTTCATGATTTAACTCAAAGTATAAGTATTTTTAGAAAAATAATCATTTAAGGTTGTTTACGTGATGGAAAATGATTAACTTCATAAGTTTCACTAAAGTTTGACCTATGACCTGTGATTTCGAATACAAACTAAGGTATTTACAGTTCATAGTCTTAAAGAGGGACTCGATCCAAGGAAGTGGCAAGTTGAATCAACGAAAACGGAGTTGTAACGAAGAAACTATGACCAAAACGAGATCGGATATCTAAGACTAGTTTGGCTACGAAAATAATTGGAGAAAATTAAATAAATCACATCTTTTTAAAATAACATGATATTTTATATATATGTACTCATAATTTAATTTTATATGGTTCAGGATCACCCGTAAACAATACGAGAAGATTAATCATAAGATCCCATGATTGTACGCAACACGTCATTTGACAACACCGGTACTTTATGTACGCAACACGTCATTTGACAACACCGGTACCGTGGGTCAAGATTAATCTCGACCAATACATATACGTTGGGGGTTTTATTTATTTCATTGGGGGTTTATTAAACATCTAAATATGAACCATTAAAATTGAATTACTAACAACGAACTGCTAACTACGGACTAAGGAATTATAAAAAGTATTAAAAGTATAACAAGAATATATATGTGACGTTGTTTAAAAAGAAAAGGTATTGATATATTATATATGGATAGGTTCGTGATATCAACCGGGAGACCAAGTCAAAATATATATATCTTCAAGACGAAAGTGAGTATATAGTCCCACTTTTAAACTCTAAATATTTCGGGATGAGAATACATGTATTTTATGTTTTACGTTATGGACACAAGTAACTGAAAAATATATTCTACGTTGAGTTGTACCACTGGCATACTTCCCTGTAGCTTGGTAACTAATATTTACAGCGGTATTGTAAACGCGAATCCTGTTGATAGATCTATCGGGCTTGACAACCCCAGCCGGACTGGACGACCAGTATTCAACGGTTGCACAGTACTTCGTTTCGTGACTACACTTGGTACAGTGTAGTAAGATTTCATATTAAAGGGAATATGCGACGTGATTAATTGTTAAGTATGGTTACCAAGTGCTCAACCACTTAGAATATTTTTATTAAACTGTTTATATACGAAATCTTGTGGTCTATATATATATTGCTGCCGGCACTAAACCTATATCTCACCAACTTTATGTTGACGTTTTAAACATGTTTATTCTCAGGTGATAATTAGAAGTTTCCGCTGCATTATGTTGAATTTGAGCAGGATCTTGCGTACGCATATTTGTGTCAAAAATAAGACTGCATATCCAAGAACTTGTGTTGTAAAATATGCTAGAAATCGTGTTGTTATCATCATTTGTAAAGTTTGTAAGTCGAAGATTATCGCTAAACGATAATCATCTTTATTTCGTCCAAAGCTTGTATCAAAAATAAGAATTATGGTTTGTAATGTATAATATATGCAGTTTTTCTTTTAAAAATGTCGCATATAGAGGTCAATACCTCGCAATGAAATCATACGTTATCTAACACGTTCTTACGGTTAAGGACGGGTTATGACATGTGGTATCAGAGCGGTGGTCTTAGCGAACCAGGTTTGCATTAGTGTGTCTAACTGATAAGTCGTTAGGATACATTAGTAAGTCTGGACTTTGATCGGGTCTGATTTAAAAACCATTGCTTATCATTGTTGGTTAAAATTTATATGTAAATATTATGTAGTACTAATGGGTTAGTTGTTGTGTGATAGATGTCGGGCTCAAAACTTGTTATCACATTCAGCGACTCCGAACCAGAATCTTCAGATGGTGTTCCAGTCATTAACCTATCCGATGACGAAAATAATATCTTTGGGGAAGACTCACAAATTCCGGATGAACCGACTATAGAGAACCCGGAAAGTGAACCCGAGGAGGAAAGTGAACCCGAGGAGGAAAGTGAACCCGAGGAAGAAATACAGGAAATTACAAAAGAAGAGTTCGAACTAGGAAAGAAACGAAAGGCTAATGAATTAGAAAATTCAAATCCTGAGTTTAATAAGGATGATGTGGCACCAACTCCACTAGACACTACCACCCCTATTCCCGCTATTCCTATTCGTTCTATCCCGGCATCCAGTTCTTCAGTCCCACAGCCAAAATATAGGCAGACAGCCAGGATAAGCGTTAAGCGATTCTTTGAACCTAAACGTCCTAGAAAATAGACCAAACGATGCGCTGCCGTATTAAACCATGGGATCATATAATGTTTTGTATAATATTATTAGTGTGGTTTGCTTAATGTTCGATGTAAGATAAGCATATGTAAAATAGTGAAGTGTGAAATGCAATAATTTTCCATGGTTAAGTATTATTTAGATGGTAGTAATTGATTCTGTACTAAGCTATTAAGTATGGACATTAACGGGTAGGTACTACCCTAGATATAATTATAAAACGCTAATAAGAAGAAAAGGCTTTTATAATAATACCTGGTTCATATTATTAATAAGCTATAATGTACTGTAAATATACACTACATCTATAATATTCCATGTGAATAATTATTTTCTTTTCATTCTTATAGAAGAATATGGCGCGATTGAACCGAATGACGGAACAAGAAATCCAGGAACTCATCAATCAGCGAGTGAACGACAGAATGTTATGGGTCGAGGCTGCAAGAGGTGCTGCAGTTAACCCAAATCCTCGTGTGGGGTGCACTTACAAAACTTTTCAAGCTTGCAAGCCCTCATCATTCAGTGGAACAGAAGGACCGATCGGTTTAACCCGGTGGATAGAAAAGATGGAAACTGTGTTCAAAATCAGTGGTTGTGTTGAAAAGGACATGACCAAATACGCATCGTGCACTTTACAAGATAGTGCACTCACGTGGTGGAAAAATTATGTGAAGGCTGTAGGAGGAGATGTAGCTTATGATACTCCTTGGGAAGAATTCAAAACAATGTTAATCAACGAGTATTGTCCAAGGAACGAGGTTAGGAAGTTGGAAGATGAATTACGAAGCCTGAAGGTTGTTGGTACTGAAATCACCAACTACAATCAGCGATTCATGGAATTAGTTTTGCTATGTCCTGAATTGGTTCCAACCGAAGAACGGAAGATTGAAATGTACAAAGATGGTTTGCCCAAAAAGGTCAAGGCAAACGTTACAGCATCGAAACCTAAGACAATTCATGAAGCTATAACCATGGCAAACGAGCTAATGGATCAGGTCATCATGGATAAGAAAGCATCCAATACTGATGTGAAGGTATCAGGTAACAAAAGAAAGTGGAATGGAAATTATGATCGAGGTAACCAACAACAATCTTTTAAGAAACAAGAAACCATGCAAGGTGCAGGTAGTGGTTCAAGCTTTGGTTACAAAGGACAAAATCCTTTATGCAATCGATGCCACAAACATCACTCTGGCTACTGTAATGTGGTATGCAACAAATGTAATCGAAAGGGTCATCTTGCTGAAGATTGTAGGGCTCTCGTTACAAATACAAATGGTACCAAGACTCCTACCACCAATGCAAATAGAACTGCTTTGGCTACCATTACTTGTTATGGGTGTGGAAAACAAGGTCACTATAAGAGCCAGTGTCCGAATCCAGAGAAGAATAATGGATCTGCACGTGGAAGAGCATTTGTTATTAATGCTAGAGAGGCGTGTGAAGACCCGGAGCTTGTTACGGGTACGTTTACCATTAATAACTTATCCGCATCTATTATATTTGATACTGGTGCCGATAGAAGTTACGTGAGTAGAGGCTTTTACGCTAAATTGAATTGTTCATCATTACCTCTAGATGCTAAGTACATGATTGAGTTAGCTAATGGTAAACTAATTAAAGCCGATAAAATTTGCCGTGATTGTAAAATAAATTTAGCCGGAGAAACATTTAAAATTGACTTAATACCCGTAGAATTAGGAAGTTTTGATGTAATAGTCGGCATGGACTGGATGTCCAAAGTAGGAGCTGAAGTTGTGTGTGCCAAGAAGGCAATTCGCATTCCTTGTAAGGATAGAATGCCGGTGATGATTTATGGAGAGAAGGGTAACTCAAAGCTAAAACTCATTAGTTATTTGAAAGCTCAAAAGTGCTTGAAGAAAGGGTGCTATGCTATCTTAGCACATGTTAATAAAGTCGAAAAGAAAGAAAAAGAGAAGTGCATCAACGACGTGCCTGTGGCAAGAGATTTTCCTGAAGTTTTTCCGGAAGAGTTGCCGGGATTACCTCCATTTAGATATGTAGAATTTCAAATAGATTTAGTACCAGGAGCCGCACCAGTGGCTCGTGCTCCATATAGACTTGCACCGTCCGAGTTAAAAGAACTTCAGAGTCAGTTAAAAGAATTACTGGATCATGGATTCATACGACCAAGTACTTCACCGTGGGGAGCTCCGATTCTATTTGTTAAAAAGAAAGATGGATCTTTTAGGATGTGTATAGATTATCGTGAATTAAATAAGTTAACTATCAAGAATCGGTATCCACTACCGAGAATTGACGACTTATTTGATCAACTCCAAGGATCATGTGTGTACTCAAAAATTGACTTAAGGTCGGGCTATCATCAATTACGTGTCAAAGAAGAGGACATTCCGAAAACTGCTTTTCGGACACGTTATGGTCATTACGAATTTTTGGTCATGCCGTTTGGGTTGACAAATGCGCCAGCTGTATTCATGGACCTCATGAATCGAGTTTGTAGTCCATATTTCGATAAGTTTGTTATCGTTTTCATTGATGATATTCTTATCTATTCCAAGAGTGAGCAAGAGCATGAGCAGCATTTAAGGTTGATATTAGAGTTGTTGAGAAAAGAACAGCTATATGCTAAATTTTCTAAATGTGCTTTCTGGTTGAAAGAAGTGCAATTTCTTGGCCACGTTATTAGTAGCAAAGGAATTCAGGTTGATCCAGCAAAAATTGAAGCCATTAAAAAATGGGAGACTCCTAAGACACCAACGCAGATACGTCAATTTTTGGGTTTAGCCGGTTATTATAGAAGGTTTATTCAAGATTTTTCCCGAATAGCTAAGCCGTTGACAGCGTTAACGCAAAAAGGGAAGAAATATGAATGGACTTCTGAGCAGGAGAGTGCATTTCAATTACTAAAGAAGAAGTTAACTACGGCGCCTATTTTATCGTTACCAGAAGGGAACGATGATTTTGAAATATATTGTGACGCTTCGCGACAAGGTTTTGGTTGCGTTCTTATGCAACGAAAGAAAGTTATTGCATACGCATCCCGACAATTGAAGATTCACGAGCGGAATTATACGACGCATGATCTAGAACTGGGAGCAGTCGTGTTTGCATTAAAGATATGGAGACACTACTTGTATGGGGTTAAATGCACTGTGTTTACTGATCATAAAAGCCTTCAACATATTTTTGATCAGAAACAGCTGAACATGAGACAACGTAGGTGGGTCGAGTTAATAAACGACTATGATTGTGAAATTCGTTATCATCCCGGGAAGGCGAACGTGGTGGCCGATGCTTTAAGCAGAAAGGAACGAGAACCAATTCGAGTACGAGCGATGAACATAAAAATTCGCATGAATCTCAACTCAGAAATCAAAGAAGTTCAACGAGAAGCACTTACTAAAGAAAATATAGGAAATGAAATAATGAAGAAGTATGAGAAGCAACTCGTTATGCGGGAAGATGGAATTCGATATTTTGCAAATCGTATTTGGGTACCGAAGTTGGGTGGATTAAGGAAGTTGATATTAAATGAGGCACATAAGACAAGATACTCGATACATCCTGGAGTTGGAAAGATGTACCAAGATCTTAAGACACATTATTGGTGGCCTAATTTAAAGACAGACGTTGCAACATATGTTGGGGAATGTTTAACTTGTTCCAAAGTTAAAGCTGAACACCAGAAGCCGTCAGGGTTACTTCAACAACCAGAAATCCCAGAATGGAAATGGGATGGTATTACCATGGATTTCATCACGAAGTTACCAAAGACTGCCTAGGGATACGACACCATTTGGGTGATTGTTGATCGTCTCACCAAGTCTGCACACTTCTTGCCTATAAAGGAAACAGATAGAATGGAGAAACTATTACGATTGTATATAAAGGAAATTGTTTCAAGGCATGGAATACCTATTTCCATTATATCTGATCGTGATAGTAGATTTACCTCAAAGTTCTGGCAATCACTACAGGAGGCCCTAGGAACTCGTTTGGATATGAGCACCGCATATCATCCGCAAACTGACGGGCAGAGTGAAAGAACAATTCAGACTCTTGAAGACATGCTCAGGGCATGTGTGATCGATTTTGGAAACGGATGGGATAAGTATTTACCGTTAGCAGAATTCTCGTATAATAATAGTTATCATGCGAGCATTAAAGCTGCGCCATTCGAAGCATTGTACGGAAGGAAGTGTAGATCTCCTATCTTTTGGAATGAAGTAGGAGATCGACAATTAACTGGTCCCGAGATCATACATGAAACTACTGAAAAGATAGTACAAATCAAGGAGAGATTGAAAATAGCCCGTAGTCGCCAAAAGAGCTACGCCGATGTCCGAAGGAAACCATTAGAGTTTCAGATCGGTGACATGGTTATGCTAAAGGTGTCACCTTGGAAAGGTGTAATACGTTTCGGTAAAAGAGGTAAACTGAACCCAAGATATGTAGGCCCGTTCAAGATTATCGAACGCATTGGACCGGTAGCTTATCGACTCGCGTTACCGCAACAACTCGCCAGAGTACATAATACCTTTCACGTCTCGAACCTTAAGAAGTGTCTTGCAAAGGAAGACCTCACCATTCCTCTTGAAGAAATCCATGTCGACGAGAAACTACAATTCATCGAAGAACCAATCGAAATCATGGATCGTGAAGTTAAACGGCTCAAGCAGAGCAACATACCGATCGTTAAGGTTCGTTGGAATGCTCGAAGGGGTCCCGAGTTTACTTGGGAACGAGAGGATCAAATGAAACAAAAATATCCACACTTGTTTTCCGATGACGCAAAATAGGTACAATTTTAAAATTTCGGGACGAAATTTATTTAACGGGTAGGTACTGTAATGACCCGCACTTTTTCGATCGTTCTATACTTATAAGATTAATATTTATATAAATTAAACCTTACCAACATGATAAGCAATCCAAATTGTTGAGACTTATGTTTTCGAAAAGAGTTTTACACAACGTTTGACCGTCTAGTTTGACCGATGATATCACGAACTATACAATATATGATAATTATACGTTTGTGTATATATATGTATATATACATATTTAACATTATCTAAGAATGTTTTAATATCTCATTTTGTATTAATAACAATAAGTTATAAGTATATTTTGAAACTACTAACTTAAGTTTTCAAAACGATAACCATACGTAACGTTATTTGACTTAAATACTTATGACCTATAATGTTTATACATATATCGTATAAGTAATGTATTTAATCACTTTTAAAGACTTAAATACATAAAACAATATAAGTATATTTACAAAAGATAGCTATATTTGAATCCTCGTTCCGTTTTCTCAAAGATTTCTATACGTATACCTAGGGTATATGTACCCGTATCATACGCAGCTTCTAGATGTATTTACTATTGATATATACCAATAAAAATCTGCTCCTTAGCAGCCTTAAATGATTAAGAAACATGTGGAACCAACCATTTGTCAAGTAGCATGAATTATTTAGCAAGAAAACAAAGTTAGGTATTTTTTTTTTCCTTTATAACCTAAAAACGTTTTTATGCATGCACACCATTTCTTCACCCCATTTTCTCATACTTACACTTCCATTTCTCTCTCAAAATACTCTTAACTTCATACTTGATCATCTCTAAGCATTTTCCCCATCATTTAGCTTCAAAAACAACACTTAAACCTCATAAGAAAACCTTACAAAAACACTTCAAGAAATCCTTCCAAGAACACAAACTTACTTCCAATCTTTCATTCAATTCCATCACCCTTTTGGTTCTAGCTTTTTACTCCTCTTTTACAGCAACCTTGTCCAAGGAACTTGAGGTAGTAACTATGTTCATAACCTTATTCGATTCATATATATATAGCTATCTTATTTTGTGGTATAAAATTTTAACAACAAGAACATAGTTTGAATGTTTTCAAACTTGTTTGCAAACTAAATAGATTCTTATAACTTAACTTTTAAAATACTTCAAGATCTGTAATATAACTTAAAAATATGCTAATTTAACAAGGTATAACTTGGTTTTTCAAAGAACACCTTAAAAACTGTTTTTACGACGTCGGAGTGCAACCGGGGGCTGTTTTGGGTTGGATAATTAAAAACCATCTTAAACTTTGAATTGGAGGTTTATTTTCTGGAAAAATGATTTTTACTATGAATATGATAACACATAAAAATTTCATGATTTAACTCAAAGTATAAGTATTTTTAGAAAAATAATCATTTAAGGTTGTTTACATGATGGAAAATGATTAACTTCATAAGTTTCACTAAAGTTTGACCTATGACCTATGATTTCGAATACAAACTAAGGTACATAGTCTTAAAGAGGGACTCGATCCAAGGAAGTGGCAAGTTGAATCAACGAAAACGGAGTTGTAACGAAGAAACTATGACCAAAACGAGATCGGATATCTAAGACTAGTTTGGCTACGAAAATAATTGGAGAAAATTAAATAAATCACATCTTTTTAAAATAACATGATATTTTATATATATGTACTCATAATTTAATTTTATATGGTTCAGGATCACCCGTAAACAATACGAGAAGATTAATCATAAGATCCCATGATTGTACGCAACACGTCATTTGACAACACCGGTACTTTATGTACGCAACACGTCATTTGACAACACCGGTACCGTGGGTCAAGATTAATCTCGACCAATACATATACGTTGGGGGTTTTATTTATTTCGTTGGGGGTTTATTAAACATCTAAATATGAACCATTAAAATTGAATTACTAACAACGAACTGCTAACTACGGACTAAGGAATTATAAAAAGTATTAAAAGTATAACAAGAATATATATGTGACGTTGTTTAAAAAGAAAAGGTATTGATATATTATATATGGATAGGTTCGTGATATCAACCGGGAGACCAAGTCAAAATATATATATCTTCAAGACGAAAGTGAGTATATAGTCCCACTTTTAAACTCTAAATATTTCGGGATGAGAATACATGTATTTTATGTTTTACGTTATGGACACAAGTAACTGAAAAATATATTCTACGTTGAGTTGTACCATTGGCATACTTCCCTGTAGCTTGGTAACTAATATTTACAGCGGTATTGTAAACGCGAATCCTGTTGATAGATCTATCGGGCTTGACAACCCCAGCCGGACTGGACGACCAGTATTCAACGGTTGCACAGTACTTCGTTTCGTGACTACACTTGGTACAGTGTAGTAAGATTTCATATTAAAGGGAATATGCGACGTGATTAATTGTTAAGTATGGTTACCAAGTGCTCAACCACTTAGAATATTTTTATTAAACTGTTTATATACGAAATCTTGTGGTCTATATATATATTGCTGCCGGCACTAAACCTATATCTCACCAACTTTATGATGACGTTTTAAACATGTTTATTCTCAGGTGATAATTAGAAGTTTCCGCTGCATTATGTTGAATTTGAGCAGGATCTTGCGTACGCATATTTGTGTCAAAAATAAGACTGCATATCCAAGAACTTGTGTTGTAAAATATGCTAGAAATCGTGTTGTTATCATCATTTGTAAAGTTTGTAAGTCGAAGATTATCGCTAAACGATAATCATCTTTATTTCGTCCAAAGCTTGTATCAAAAATAAGAATCATGGTTTGTAATGTATAATATATGCAGTTTTTCTTTTAAAAATGTCGCATATAGAGGTCAATACCTCGCAATGAAATCATACGTTATCTAACACATTCTTACGGTTAAGGACGGGTTATGACAGACGCGATCCATAAACAATAACTTTATTTCGTTGCATGAGCATGCAACCCATTACTTGACATGAGGCATCACAATAAAAAACTAAATCTTCCTTTCCCTCGGGTAGTGACAATATCGGTGCAGTTGTTAGCTTCTCCTTCAACAACTGAAATGCAGATTCTTGCGGTTCTGACCACTCATATTTTTTGCTTTTATGAGTCAACGTAGTTAATCGTCGGGCAATTTTGGATAATCCTTCAATGAATTTCCTGTAGTAGCCAGCTAGACCCAGAAATTGCCGGATCTGAGTAGGTGTCTTCGGGATTTCCCAATTCTTAATTGTCTCAATCTTTGCTGGATTGACCTGTATTCCATTGGCCCCTACAACATGACCAAGAAATTGTACCTCTGTTAACCAAAAGTCTCACTTAGAGAATTTTGCATACAATTGCTCTTTTCTAAGCGTAGTCAGTATCGAACGTAAATGTTGCTCGTGCTCTTCTTTATTCTTGGAATACACCAATATATCATAAATAAACACAATGATGAATTTATCTAGGTATGGCTTACACACACGGTTCATGAGATCCATGAACACTGCTGGTGCATTCGTCAAACCAAACGGCGTCACTGTTGTGACGACCCGGAAATTTCTGACCAAATTTAAACTTAATCTTTATATAATTTCGGCACGATACGCAAAGTCTGTAATGTTGAGTCTCAAAATTTTTGAACTATTTTCGTACATTCATTTGACTTCGACCATTTCCGACGATTCACGAACAATAGATATGTATATCTAAATAATTAGTTATAAATAAATATAATAATAAATTATTAAGTGTTGAAATTAAGAATAATAAAATAATAAACAATATAATGAAGTTTATTATTAAAATAAATCTATATATACATTGTATATTGAAAATAAATGATTTCGAGCTTTAATAGTAAACGATTGTAATACTCGGTTGGCATTTAGCCAGTGTTCATATAGATCTAATACTAGTTTATGAAGATTAAAAATAAAAGTTAAACTGTAAATCGATTATGAAGATTTTAGATTTAATAAAAATATTTTTACCTTTTTAGATTAAGTTTTAGTACTCCGTACTTATTATTTGGAACAGAAAATAAATAGTTAATGAACATTTTTGATCAGGTTCTAAACAGTTAATGATTGAAATAATTAAATATACTTAAGCTAAAAATTTGTAATTTTTAGGAACACTTTTATATTTTAACTATTTAGCAATGAACACGATATAATATCCTATTGAAATTGTCGGTAGAATAAATTAAAATCTTCGGTGGCTTTACTGTATTTCAATTACTAATTCAAGATTCTTTCCACATGTTGATATTTATTATTATATTTATATTATATAATATATTATATATCATTGCATCTATATTTATATTTATATATATGGAGGATACATTCTTGTTGCATAAACTGAACACCAACATTCGAGAGCCACTTCTATCACCTCCTGCAACCGGACCTCTTCACCATCACAACCCCAATCCGCCACTCCAACACCATGAATAACCACCATCATCATCGATATAATCTGTTTTCGTTTCTATACCTTCGTGAACTCCACCACCATCAAACCTCTCTTTTCTCTCTTGATTATCACCACCGAGTCACCACTACCACCTTTATCCAATACCACCACCGGTTACCATCAACCATCGTAAGTTTCCACTACTCTCTCTCTCTCTCTCTCTCTCCTATTTTGCTCGATAACCATCATCTAGCACCATTAAAGCGAGATTTCTCCTGCTACTATAATCGACCTGAACAGCTACAACCATTAAACCACCATCAAGTATCACCTTTAAACCTCACCATATAACCACACCTAAACTGCCATTACGGCTGCCACTTCCTTGTTATAGCTCTACTCGAAAACCCACTTGCTTACTGTTATGTTGTTTTCAATCAGACACACATCAACGTTATTATTTTTTTTACTGTTGCTGCTACATCCGGGTTTCTGTTTCAGACCGGAACAACAAGTAAAACGATTATAGATGATGATGAATAGTGAACCTGCAACCTCCTTTAACTACTGCTACCGCTGCTATTGAGTATTACCACTTTTGTTATATTGTTTTCGGGTTCAAACCATCACCAAAACCCTCATAAATTTGCTACTTCCATGCTTTTCTGGTTACGTTTTAGCTTACAAATCACCGTTAAAAACCACCCTTGAACGACACCAATTTACTGCTGCCTTGTTTTCTGTTCAAACCGTCGCCATTTAAACTATTGTAGCTGTTGTTAAACCGTTATGATGATACAAAAGTGAAGATGAATGATGATGGAAAACAATAATGATGATGAATGGTTGTTACAGCTGTTTTGTTTCATGCTGCAACTCGTGTCTATTTCCATTACTTTTAACCTAACAAGAAAACCCCACGCAACCAGTTTTGGATCGGTTAATTGATATATTTTTTTGGTCGATTAATGGACTGAAAGTTCTAAAACCTAAATACCCGCAATCAATTTATCTTAAAAGTGTTATTGGGTCATGTATATGCTGTTGGGCCGAAGTTATATTTTTGGGCCAAGGTTTAAATATTTTTCTATTGGGCTTATAAGTTAAGATGATGATGAAGAGATTATGTTACGATGATACGGGGTATATATATTAATCTGTCATGTAAAATAGAAAAACGTGACAGATCAGTTGGTTGGGTGTGTTTGTGTTTAAGCGAGAGGTCTCGAGTTCGAGCCCGGTCTATGGCAATTTTTTTTTAATAAAAAGAAGAGGAAGGATGCAGAAGTAAAGGTTAAAAACAATTTAAGTTGGGTGTTATTTCAGAATTGAAACACATAGTGTAATGGTTAAGGATGTATCGGGTTAGCGGGACATCGTGGGTTCAAACCCGGACTTGGGCATTTTTTAAGGGATACTTCTTTGAGGTAGTTTACTTATTACTCATTATTATTATTATTATTACTTATTATTATTATTATTATTATTATTATTACTATTATTATTATTATTATTATTATTATTATTATTATTATTATTATTATTATTATTATTATTATTATTATTATTATTATTATTATTATTATTATTATTATTATTATTGTTATTATTATTGTTATTAGGTTATTACTAATATTAAAAATACAATTATTAGTATCATTCATACAATTAATATTATTATCATTATTGTTAGTATTAGTAATATTATTATTATTAAGCATTATGGATATTATAGTTATTATTATTACTTTTACCATTATTATTATTATTACAACTATAATTAGTATTACTTTCATTATTATTATTATTATTATTATTATTATTATTATTATTATTATTATTATTATTATTATTATTATTATTATTATTATTATTATTATTATTATCATGATTATTGATATTATTATTATTACAAAGATTATTAATATTATTATTATTATCATTATTATTAAAATTATCATTATTAAAAGTATCATTTTTATTATAACTATTATTATTATTATTATTATTATTATTATTATTATTATTATTATTATTATTATTATTATTATTATTATTATTATTATTATTATTATTATTGCAAATATATATTTTATCTAAAAATACATCACAATTATAATACATAATACTATATGTTATCATTAAAATGATATTAATTAAACTATATATAAATTATATTAATTAATATATATATATATTTTTATCAAATAAACCTTAAAATAAGTTCTTATTATTAATGAAGGATAAATATTGTAATTACAAATAAATTATTAAACTACCTTAAATTTATATTAATAAAAGAATCAATGAAGCATATAAATCATATCACTCATAATATATAAATTGTTCGATTACCATTATATGTGTTAATATATGCATAAATGATATAGGTTCATGAATCCGAGGCCAACCTTGCATTGTTCAGTATCGTCGTATGAATATTTTTACTACAAAATATTGTATTGTGAGTTCATTTGATTCCCTTTTACTCTTTATATTTTTGGGACTGAGAATATATGCGCTGTTTTTATAACTACTTTATTAAATACTTTTGAAATATATTTTGAACGAATACATGAAATGCTTTTATAAATGTTTGACGCGATATGGCACAAGCAAAACATTCCTCGAATGAATTATTATGCAGATAGAAGTTCTGTGGATTATTATTGAATTAGTTGGACGTTATAATTGCCACTAATTGTTGTGAATATTTCCCCTGATTATTATTTCTTGGTAACCTAAGAATTAGAAAACGGGTATGGCCCTAATTCACGCGAATCCTAAAGGTAGCTACCGGGTTTAACACCCCACCCAGAATGTTCACTAGACGGAAGAGCTAGTGGGCGTGGTGTTTAGTACTTCGAGGTTTATATATTATACAGACGAGATGTTCTGTTTTGGAGATATTATTGATGCGCATTATATGTTAAGGTCAGTTACCAAGCCAAACAATGAAAGCAAAGTTAATGTTATGTATCGAGAGAATGATTTTATACACAGGTTATGTGTATGATATTTTGTACACGAGATATGTGTACGGTTACTAAGATTTATGAAAAATGGTTTCGTACACGAGATATGTTTACTGTATTTAAAAGATATCGCATGTACATTACAGGTGGGTATAGGATTCGGGCCCATTTGTACCATGCAGCATTTAAATCTTGTGGTCTATCAAAATTATGAATTTTATTGTTTATGATAAACCTATGAACTCACCAACCTTTTGATTGACACTTTAGAGCATGTTTATTCTCAGGTATGAAAGAAATCTTTCGTTGTGCAGTTGCTCATTTTAGTGATATTACTTGGAGTCATTCATGACATATTTTAAAAGACGTTGCATTAGAGTCATTGAGTTCAACAAGATTGTTATTAAGTCATTGATAGTTTGATATATTATGAAATGGAATGCATTCCTGTCAACTTTTGATGTAATGAAAGTTTGTCTTTTAAAAACGAATGCAATGTTTGTAAAATGTATCATTTAGAGATCAAATACCTCGCGATGAAATCAACTATTGTGAATTGTTTATAATCGGTATGAACGGGGCATTTCAACTGTAAACTCATAATGTCCATAGCGTGTTCTAAACGCCGTCTTCGGGACATCAGCTTCTTTGACTCTCAATTGGTGATATACGGATCTCAAATCAATCTTTAAGTAACAACTAAATCCCTGTAGTTGATCAAATAAGTCATCAATCCTCGGTAACGGATACCGATTCTTGATTCTCAACTTGTTCAATTCTCTGTAGTCGATATACAATCTCATCGACCCATCCTTCTTCTTAAGAAACAAGACCAGAGCTCCCCAAGGTGAAGAACTCGGTCGTATAAATCCTTTTTCTAATAACTCTTGCAATTTGCTAGACAACTCTTGAAGTTCTGGGGGTGCAAGTCTGTACGGTGCGCGAGCTACCTGTGCCGCTCCTGGCACTAAGTCTATCTAAAACTCAACTTCTCGATGCGGTGGAAGACCAGGTAATTCCTCTGGAAAAACTTCAAGAAATTCCTTAACTATAGGAACATCTTCGGTTCTCCTTTCTTCAGGTTCAAATTGGCTTACGTAAGCCATAAACGCGATACATCCCTTTCTCACATACTTCTGAACTTTCAAGCAGTTAATGAGATGTAATTGTGAGCCGTTCTTTTCTCCACAAATCATCATAGGTTCACCGTTAGCAATAGGAATATGAATAGCCTTTAGATCACAGACCACCTCGTCTTTGTTGTCAGATAACCAGTCCATTCCAACCATGAGGTCAAAACTTCCCAGTTTAATAGGTATCACATCAATACTAAAAGGCTTACCTCTAAATTCAAAGTACAACCGCGATAAATCTTATCGGCTCTCATCAAGTTATCATTCCCTAATTCTATGGGATACACGTTATCTAAGGGAGAAACATGGTTCTTAACATTGTGACAAATATCCTTAGATATAAAGCTTCTATCAGCACCAGTGTCAAACAAAACATAAACATGTTGATCATTGAGTGAAAATGTACCCGTGACTAGCTTCGGATCATCACGAGCTTCCGCATAGTTAATGTTTAATGCCCTGCCTCGAGCATTCCCATTATTGTTGTTCTTAGGACAGTCTCTCTTGAAATGACCCGGCTGTCTACAACCAAAACAGTTCTTAGCATTACCAGCATTATTCACATTGTTCGCAGTGTTGTTGTTGGTATTGTTGTTGAGGTTAACCTTACAATCCCTAGCCAAATGTCCAAACTTTTTACACCGGTCACAAATTAGAGCAATACAGGTTCTGGTGTAATGCTTGCCACACTTTGGACATTGTAGCTTATTACCCTTATACCTAGAGTTAGCTCCAGTGACCCAGGTGTCGTTGCGGTAAGTATCTTGCTTCTTGAACAGCTGTTGGTTATGATTCTTATCTTGACCACCGTTACACTTCCTCTTACCATCATTGCACTTAACCTCATTCACAGTAGTACCCTTTCCTCTCTGGGCGATCTGGTCCAGTAACAAACTCGCCATATCAATAGCTTCTTGCACGGTTATGGGTTTAGAAGTAGTGACCCCACCTTGAATACTCTCACTTAAACCCTCGATGTACTGTTCAACCTTACGTCTCTCAGGAGTAACCATTTTTGGACACATCAGTGCCAGCTCAAAGAATCTCTTGTTATAGGCGGTAAGATCACTGCCTACTAACTTTAAGTCACGGAACTCACGTTCCATCTTCTTGATCTCATTCCGTGAATAGTATTCCTTAATCATTCTCTCTTTCAAAGTTTCCCAGGGTAGGGCATAAGCTTGATCATGACCCAAGGATTGTGCATAGTTGTTCCACCAAGTGAGCGCACCGTCAGATAGTGTGCCCGTAGCAAAACCCACTCGATCATTATCATTACACCCGCTGATACGGAAAACAGACTCTAGCTTTTCAAACCAACGGTTGAGACAAATGGTCCCTCGGTTCCATTAAAAGAGTGCGAGTTGCAGCTAGTGAATGTCTTGTAAAAACATCCACCACGGCCTTGAGTGCCGTTACCGTTGTTGTTGCTCGAACCACCGCGATCGTTGCTGTTGCGAATGTTGTTAAACTCTCTTAACAACTCAGTTCTCTCGGATGCAATGCCTTCAGCGACAAGTCTCCTGATCCGAGCAGCTGTGGATTCCTTCGAAGGCATCTTCAACACAGAAAACACACTAGGTCAGTGTCAAAAAAACATTATATATAAAATATACAAGCAACGAGTGTTGAAAACTGGTAAATAATAATAGTACGAAAAGATTTGTTAGTAGTGAGAAGTAGTGTAAGTAGCACTAGTAGTAGTAAGTACTGCTAGTAGTGATAGTAGTGACACCAGTGATAGTAGTGGTAGTAGTGACACTAGTGTTATGTAGTGATAGCAGTGGTAGTAGCACTAAGTAGTGACAATAATGACAATCATAGTAGTATCACGTAACACAAAGCATTATAATCATACAACGCTGCTAAATAAAGAATATTACCGCATACAATAAAAGATAAATAATTATTCATAACGTAATCCACCATTATTAAAATAAAATCCCAAAAAGTAATAAACCAAACAATAAACATCAAGTACTAGTAGCCCGGTTTAAAACACCCGGTAAGTCATATATAATCAACTAATGGAAAGAATGGTGGATGAGAAAGAAAAGAAAGCTCCAGGTCAAATGACCCTTCACTTCCTCTTCTGTCTGGTACAAGAGGCAGGTCCATCATCCTTAGGCTTATCTTGATCTGCCTCCAGTGTAGCAATCCTGGCAGTCAGGACTTCTATCAGTTTCTCCTGGTCAAAGAACCTCCCATCAACCTCGTACATATAATCGTTTATGGACTTAACCCTCAAGTCCATCCTGTCAAGTTCATCAAGATGTGGGTAAGTCTTTACGATGTCACTTAAAGCATTCACACGATCAACCACGTTTCGGTTTCGGTTGGTGTGGATCAGGTCCATGTCATAGAGATTAACAGGGTGGTTGGGTATCTGGTGAGGAGCAGGGTTTGCAGGTGCTGGAGCAGGTGTAGGTGCATTAGCTACACTTGAGTTGCTATCATTTCCGGAAGCCTGCGACATCTAACTCAACAGTACAAGAACACATAGAAAGACAGATTAGTCAAACATATATGGTTAGTCATAAAGTAATCATGTAATGACTAAGTCCCGGTCGTAGTCTAGACTCACCAAAATGTCCTAATAACCAAATCAGACACACTAATGCAAGTCCTAGTTTCCCTACGAACCATTAGCTCTGATACCATCTATAACACCCCGCCAAATTCCCATCTGACGGCGTGTTAATCATAGGTCCCACAGTTAACAGTTACACCCTCTATATGAGACGTTTCAAAGCAATCGCATTTAATTTTATTAAAAAGTTGACTTTCAAACATAAATCAATAAATCCTAAAATAAGTAACACTGTTGTGATTGTAACCACAAGCCAACAGTATTAAATAGTTGCAAAAGTTTTAAATGCGAAAGTAAATAATGTCTTTAATAAAATATGCTGACTCCACGGCCAGACCAAGCATCAAACACAGCGGAAGTCTACCTCTTAAGGACCTGAGAAAAAAACACGCAAAATAGGTCAACAAATAATGTTGGTGAATCTACAGGTTTAAATTAATGTAATGGTATCAGAAAAATAGTTATCAGAAAATAGTTCAAGTTCATTGACCACGGGATTTTAAAAGTACAACTCCAAGTTGTGAAACGTTTTAGTGACCCGTTCATATACATTATAAACGATTCACAATAGTTTATTACATCATGAGGTGTTTGACCTATAAATGATACATTTTACAAACATTGCATTCGTTTTTAAAAGACAAACTTTCATTTCAACGAAAGTTGACAGGCATGCACACTATCCCATACTATATCCAAATTATGAATGACTTATTATCAATCTTTATGAACTCAACGACTCGAATGCAACGTCTTTTGAAATATGTCATGAATGACTCCAAGTAATATCTCTAGAATGAGCATATGCACAGCAGAAGATTTCTTTCATACCTGAGAATAAACATGCTTTCAAGTGTCAACCAAAAGGTTGGTGAGTTCATAGGTTTATCATAAGCAATAAAATTCATCATTTTGATAGACCACAAGATTTAAATACAGTACACCTATCTCGTGTACAAAACCATTTTTCATAATACTTAGCAGAGTAGGTTCGTATCCTTTTCTCTCCGTAGGTTGCCTCGCGATTTTTAAATAACCGTACACATATCTCGTGTACAAAACTAATACACATAACCTGTGTATAAAAATCATTCTCTCGATACATAACATTCATAATGATTTTATTGTTCAACATGGTAACCGACCTTAACATATAATGCGCATCAATAATATCTCCAAAAACAGAATCTCTCGTCTGTATAAATATATAAACTTCGAAGTACTAAACACCACGCCCACTAGCTCTTCCGTCTAGTGAATATTCTGGGTGGGGGTGTTAAACCCGGTAGCTACCTTTAGGATTCGCGTGAATTAGGGCCATACCAGTTTCTAATTCTTAAGTTACCAAGCAATAATAATCAGGGGAAAATATTCACATCAATTGGTGGTAATTATCATGTCCACATAAATCAATAATAATCCACAGAACTTCTGTCTGCATAATAATTCATTCGAGGAATGTTTTGATTGTGTCTATCTCGTCAAACATTTATAAAAGCATTTAATGCATTCGCAGTTCAAAATATATTTCAAAAGCATTTAATAAAGCAGTTGTAAAAACGACGCATGTATTCTCAGTCCAAAAAATATATATAAAGAGTAAAAGGGAGCAAATGAACTCACTATACTGTATTTTGTAGTAAAAATACATATGACGACATTGAACAAATGTAGGGTTGTCCTCGGATTCATGAACCTATATCATTTGTATATATATTAAAATATATAATCGTATTAGGATAAGTTTATATATATTATTATTATTAATTATACTTGTTAAATTATGTGTTATATAGATAAATTTAATATATTTAACTTATATATTTTATATCACTAATATTCATTATAACATATTAATAATACTACTTTATATTAAGGTTTATATATAATAAAAGAAAATATATATATTCATATTTTACTTGATATATTTTTACATATAGCTTAGTTAATATTTAATAACAAAAATATAGTGATATGTAATATTAATATTATTGTAATGTATTTTGTTATAAAAATATCTATTCGTAATAATACTAACATGGTAGGAATGATGATACTAATGATAGTAATATTAATAACAATAATAGTGTTAGTTTTATTAATGATAAATATAATAACTTTACTAATTTTTGATAAAAATAATAGTTTTAATAAAAATAATAAATTTGATAATTTTTAAATATACTGATACCTTACTTTGATAATATAATGATAATAATAATAACAGTGTTAGTAATAATAAGTTTTATCATAAACTTCGTGTTAAATGTGTAACCTATATCTATAGTTCCTATAACTTAAGGTTGTAACCATTTTCATAATAATAATAATAATAATAATAATAATAATAATAATAATAATAATAATAATAATAATAATAATAATAATAATAATAATAATAATAATAATAATAATAATCATCATGTTTGTAACCATATTCAAAAAAAAAATAGTAATTGATAATCTTTCTCATGGTACTTATATCAGTAGTAATAATAATAATACTAATAATAGTAACAATATTAATAATAAATTATAATTGTAATAATAATACTATTAATATTCTTAATACTTAATAATAATAATGCTAATGATAATAATACTAATACTAATACCTAATAATAATACTAATAATAATAATAGTAGTAATAGTAATAGTAATATCAATAATAACTATAACAATATTAATTTACATTAATAATAATAATAATAATAATAATAATAATAATTATAATAATAATAATAATAATGATATTAATGATAATAATAATATTAATAATAATAATAATAATAATAATAATAATAATAATAATAAAGAGTTACAACTGTTGGTCCCTTGATAACAACAGGAGTATTATAGAGAGGGGGGGGGGGGGGGGGTGAATACAATTTCTTTTAAATAACTTAACAGTTAAACACGATTAGTATTCAAGCATGTAAATTAAATAGAGTCACATGTAATTTTCAACGATTATTCTTTATTGATTGAATCACAAAGAATCACAACTATCCTTGGCGGAATGATAGTTGGTTGATACAGATTACCTAGAATATAGCTAAGAGTTAAACTAAAAGCTATTACACTTTTTTGACTCTAAATAAATAAACACACACCACTAGTTGTTACAATAGTGGATAAAACAATTTATAGTAGTCATATTAACCATGTAATGGTTCTATTGTCCACTGGTACATAGGATGTCTGTACTTGTGGGGACAACTGCATCAGAGAGCATGCTCTCCTCTTTCCTCTTTGGTAGCTATTTGCAGGAACACCCCAATTCGGTTTGGCACCACTATTTGATTAAACAAATAGAATGTTGTGTTCCCTAGGTGTTGACAAAGTATAACCCATGTCTGCACATGCGTTAAACTTCTGCATTCCCACGTGGTCTTGTAAGGTCACTTGTCAGCCGCTGACGCGTGTCCTTTTCTGTTCAACTTTGTCTTTGACTTCTGTTGAATAGTACAATTGATGTAGACCACTCGAGAAACTACTATACTTATAATGGAGCATAACTGTCTTGTGTAGTAAGCTGTATTCCAGCTGTGCTGGTTCTTCATTGCTGAGACACTTGATATTCTTGAACTGCTGAGTACACATCCTGTGCTGATTGAAGAACACTGTCTACCTTGTGCTGGTAGACTGAGTAGCAAACTACACTCGACACAGCAATATCTACTGTCTATACATAAACAAACTTGTGCTGGCTACACATAACATTTTAGTGCAAATAAATTACAGTTTTGTCATAATTAAATCCTTAATTATTTTGGGGACTCAACAATCTCCCCCTATTTGATGATGACAAAACCTATGACATATAGAGAAAATACTAAAGCTAGCACAGAGGGACCTAATGAAGAATGGGCAGTAAATTTGTCCCTTTTAAGTTTGTTTTTGGGATCTTTTGCTGAGTTATCTATATCTTATAATTTTGATATGATTTTGAAGATAAACTCATTTCACTTTCATTACAGCAGAGTATATACAGTAATTACAAGAACATCATAATGAAAAATGAAATAAACAAAAGATACAATTTGAGCACTGGAGGGCTATCTATCTTTATCTTTATTTAATTCATCTTGAGATAGCTCCTCTTGTTTGATTTTCTAGGCTTCAGGAAATAGGATAGGTATATCAGCAGGATCAAATACAGGGATATAAGGAGGTAGAATGATGGGATCTCTTCTTTGTGGGCCTTCACCAGTAGATTTCTTTCCTTTAGGTTTTTGAGAAAGTACTTCTTCTACGTTTACTACTGGTGCATTCCCAAATTTTGTAGCTTTGTTGAAGAGCTCTTGGAGTTCTGGCTTCAATGCCTTTTTAATACAACTTTCAGCTTTACCAATGAAGTACTCCAATATCTCCATCCATTCACTGAATCCTAAGGATTGTAACTCATCATAGTTTATCCTTTCTTGAACATTATTCTCCCTGCTGATATTGAAAGCTCTTTTTGAGCCTCTGTGCACTTTGATGATCTTGTTGGGATTTGATCTTCTGTTCATCACATCACTATACCTGCTCCTATAATAATGATCAGATAGTTCTATGGTTCGGGCAGTTTCTATAGGAGCAATAGCAGGTGCTTTCTCAGCAGCTTCTAGTTCATCAAGGGCCTTATCCCGTTCCTTGACAATGGCTTTAGCTAATTTGAGGGACTCAGCCTCTTGCTTTCTTTCAGCAGCCAATTTGTCTTCTACTTCCTGAATCCTTAACCTCTCAGCGAGTTCAACATCAGCAACCTCCCTTCTTTACCTTTCAGCTTCTAAGCCCAACAGATAATCATCGGCAGTAATTTTCAGGGACTTTGATGTTTCAATCATCTTTCTACCCTCTTCAGTTCTAAGGGCAGCTTGATACTCCCTTAGATCCATACCCAGCTGGCGAGCCTCTTGAAATTGAGCTTTCTCCTCATTAGTAGAGAGCCTTTGACCACTGTTATTTAAGTATACACCAATTTCAATGCCATAAGTCAAGGTAGTGATGTAGAATGGCTGATCAAGAGGATGATGCAGCAATCTAACTTGGCGTATCCTTTCATTAATGGCTACTTGTCTTTGCTCAAGCAATTCTTGTACAGTGATCTCCAGCTTGTAAGCCTCTCTTTCATATGGATTCATTCTAAATAGATCTGGCTCACCACGGGCAACTGAATCATCTTCCCAGGATCTGTATTTACCATGACGTTTTGGGGAAGATGGAGGATACATGATTGATTCACCTATGCCAGATGAACTCACTGGAATTTGACTAACACGATTATCCTATATTCTGTTAAAATAAGTGAGATTCCTGGGAGAGATAGGTGATTGAACAAATAAGTGATCTCTTCTACCCCAGACTGTAAAGTCAACAGGATTAACCGTATCATCATCTTGATTAGCACCCAGCACATCCACCTTTGCTGGGTCTTCAACACTTATTTCACCCAGCAGCACACTACTGGCTGGGTCTTCATTCACAGCACTCCTTGCCGTGTCTTCAGTACCAGCTGACTGATTAGTATCAGCCGGCACAACTGCCACAGTATCTTCATCAGCTGCCTCAAATAGGGGTCCTTTCCTTAGGGGCTGGTTGTCTCTAGGAGCAGATTTCACCCTTTGTTTGTCAATTGGCTTGGGTTTAGCTGATGGTTCTTATGTTGATACTGGTTCTTGTGGTGGCAGATAGGGAACAATACCAAGATGCTCCCTCTGAACATCAACATCTGCTGGCTGTTGTTATGTAGTTGGCTGAGTAGATGATACTGGTCGAGAAGATTAGCTGGTTTCTAACATTGCATCTAGCCATTTCATAAATACATCAGCTCTAACTCCTCCTGACTCAGTAGAAGCTAAATAGTCTTTCATCTCTTCAGGAGTCATCTTCTTTATTCTATCTGCTCGCTCAGCATACAGCTTGGCTTTCTTTTTATCATACTTGATCATGAACTTAGCATTTCTTTTCAGGGTAGCCCTTTTATATTCTTCAATGCTAATCAGATCATCATCAATTTCACGCTTATCAGGAGTGAGGATTCGTCTACGCTCCATTTTAAGTCTTTTTAGAGCAGCATAGGCCCCAAACTTAGCGTTGAAAGCAGCATCTAATTCCTGCTGTCTCTTCTGATATCTCTCCATTTTTATTTTTAATTTACGTTCAATGGTTTGAGAGACAACAAAAGATTCAGCAACAGCCAATTCAGAAACGTCACTGGGCTTACTGCCAGAACCAATATCATCCACTGATGTGGCAGACACACTGGGTTGAGATTCACCAGCTGCCTGTACACCAGCTTCAGTATGAGTGTTGCTGGACTTAGTGCCAGTACCATCACCACCATCATCACCATCTCTCCTTTGCTGTTTAGGAGCCTTTTCATGCTTATGCTCCCCCTCAAATTGTTTTCTCTTTTTGGACTTCTTTCTAGACTTCTTCTCCCCCTTTTTGTCATCAGCAGGTGAAACAACCCGTCCTAATCCATCCGAATGAAGTCCATATCGATTATAAACGAATCACAATAGTTGGTTACATCGCGAGGCATTTGACCTCCATATGATACGTTTTATAAACATTGTATTCTTTTGAAAAGATATACCATAAATGAATATTTAAAATTCAATGTTTTCGACATCTGATGATTTCTACATATAGACAATCACCGTAAATAACAGATTACAAGAATACTTCCGTTAACAATGCAGTCAAAATAAATACACGGTGATGATTTTGTGAATGCAATTCTTCCTCGAATAAAACATGTATGACTCCATGCACATAGTTTCTCTAACATATATTCAAACAGCGGAAGACTTCTAGGAACCTGAGAATAAACATGCTTTAAAACGTCAACATAAAGTTGGTGAGACATAGGTTTAATGCTAGCAGCGTTGATAAGGCTAAAAAGGAACATATATTTCATAGCATTATCCCCTAAGAAAGACAAGATTTTAGTTGCAATTGTTTCATTTTCAAGTGATATTCGTTTATATTAAATAAGTGCGAAGACAAAAGGCGAAAACGACGAATTGAAGACACAAAGGTCCAAAAAGCTCAAAAGTACAACATACAATTAAAAAGGTTCAAATTATTGATGAGGAACGTCTAAAAATGACAAGAGTACAAGTTACAAAACGCAAAGTACACGATATAAAATAGTACGCAAGGACGTTCGAAAATCCGGAACCGGGACATGAGTCAACTCTCAACGCTCGACGCAACGGTGTAAAAATTACGAGTCAACTATGCACAAGAATAAAATATAATATTTAAATAATTCATAATAAGAATAATATTAAATAATAAAAAGTTGTTAATTTAGCATAGTTCAGGGGTCGTAAATGAAAATTCAATTTCATATTTTGCCTATAAAAGGCGATGATTATCGATCAATTTTAAGCATCCCTTTTTCTATCCTAAAAATCTATTATCAAAATCAATATCTAAAAATCTCTATCATAATGTTAATGTAATAAGATATAACAATAATCTTAATTTTAATTTTAAATTATGATAATAATAAGATTTATGATAGAGATCGTTTGAGTGTGTAAGTCGAAATTCTGTCCGTGTAACGCTACGCTATTTTTAATCATTGTAAGTTATGTTCAACCTTTTTATATTAATGTCTCGTAGCTAAGTTATTATTATGCTTATTTAAAACGAAGTAATCATGATGTTGGGCTAATTACTAAAATTGGGTAATTGGGCTTTGTACCATAATTAAGGTTTGGGCAAAAGACCGACACTTGTGGAAATTGGACTATTGACTATTAATAGATGGGGGGTATTGTCTAATTGAGTGACAACTCATTGGAGTCTGTCGAACCTATCTTCAAATTAATTATCCTAATAATTAATAATGATTATGGTTGCCCTATTTAGTGACGTTCATATGGAATCTATTATAATCATTTAATTAATTATTCGGGTTGGGTAATTGATTATTCAAACTGATCAAGTGGGTAAATTAATATTCATATCTAATCAAAACAGGGGTAGATTACATACAGTGATAACTGGTGTAATTGTTGACAGAAGTGATAACTGCGTCACAGTTTAAATCCTTAATTAGTTGGAATATTTGACTTCGGGTATAAGGGTAATTTGACGAGGACACTCGCACTTTATATTTATGACCGATGGACTATTATGGATAAAAACCAGATAGGTATCAAATAAACCATGACAAAGGACAATTAACCCGAGTAACAATTAATTAAAATCAAAACGTCAAACATCATGATTACGGAAGTTTAAATAAGCATAATCCTTTTATTTCATATTCTATCGCAATTTTATTTATTGTTATTTTATTTATCGTCATTTATTTATTTTACGCACTTTAATTATTGTCATTTATCTTTACGCTTTAAAATATAGAATCGACAAACCGGTCATTAAACGGTAAAACTCCCCTTTTATAATATATTACTACTTATATAATTATATATATTTTGTATAAATATAGTTGTTAAAAATATAGTAAGTATCACCAGCTCCCTGTGGAACGAACCGGACTTACTAAAAACTACACTACTCTACGATTAGGTACACTGCCTATAGTGTTGTAGCAAAGTTTAGGTATATCCCAATCCGTAAATTAATAAAACTTGTGTCATATTTTGTAGTATTTCCTAGTAAAAATAATACTATTTCGTACCCTCACGCTACATCATCAAGTTTTTGGCGCCGCTGCCGGGGAGCGCTAAAACGCTATATTTTTAATTATAATAATATTGAAATAAAATATAATAATATAATAATATTGAAATAGAATATAATAATATAATAATATTGAAATAGAATATAATAATATAATAATATTTTAGAATCAAAATGATACGTAAAGTTTTAAAAAGTCGTATTTATTAAATACTTCAGGGGTATATTATGTAACTTGTAATTAATAATTTCTATCATGTCGCTTTCATGTGAATAGTAAATTAATTAATTTCTTTTCATTTACTATTCATGAATAGTAAATGAATTAAAAAAAAAAGATTTTGAAAAAAATAATAATTATAAAAAATTATTAATTTGTAAAAAAAAATCGTTTTTTAAAAAAAAAAGTTGTAAAAAAAAAAAACGTTTTTTTTTTTTAAGAAAAAAAAATTCGTTTTTAAAAAAAAAAAAAAAAAAAAATTTAAAAAAAATTTTTTTTTTTTAAAAAATAATAAATAATAAATTTTTTTTTTAAGTTTTATTACCTTTAGATTTTTAGACTATAGTTACAATTTTTAGTATTAAGTTTAGTTTTGCATAGTTATTTTTATTTCTAGAATTTTTAGGTTTGCCGTAAAATCCCTTAAGTGCTTATTCCTTAGACTAAGATTTAGGTGCTTTAGAATTTTGTGACGCCGTTTTTCGCGCTACTTTCTTATTTTTATTTTTCGACGCCTATTTTTCGACCTTTTATTTTTCGACCTTTTTCGACGCGCAATCTTTTTCTTTCTTATTTCTCGCTATTCTAGTTTTAGGATAAGATTTTTATTCTACTTCTTATCTAAATTTCTTAAAATTATGAAAATTTATTTTAAGTGGTTAAATTGATAGACATCAAAATTTTCTGGTTCGTAGTAATAGTTGGATTTGTACGTGGACCGGGTTATTGGAGCCAAACAGTACTCAATTATATTGAGACCAAACGAATCCTGCCCCTCTGCTGCATCTTTTGGCTATTCGAAACGTGGGCAAAATCAGAAAAGTCTATTAATTGGATAACTTATATAATTTTTCTTTCCTTTTAAAAACTAATAGGATATTCAGTGAATGCACCGAGTAAAACGTTCACCACCTTTCATACGTTCACCACCTGTAACTCGATCAAGACATCTAGCAAATATTGTCGCCGTTGATTTTTCTTTAGAATCGTCATCTAGTCGAACAAGAACTCCAACTCAAATTTCCGATAATCCATCTTTTGAACCCGACCTCACAATTGAGAATCCGGAGAATATTCAGGGACAATTCCAAGATCCAGAACCACTAATCATTCCTCCTGAACCACAAACCATTAAATCAGAATCTTCTAGTGATTCGTATTCAACAAATTTAATTATGAAAAATCTGGAACCTCTAAGTATGGAAGACCGAATGAGAGCCACACGCACGGGCCAAGGTCACGCCATTATTAAGCCAGACATTAATGCGCTAGATTATGAAATCAAAGGACAAATCCTACACATGGTAACTAATCAGTGCCAATATAGTGGTGCGCCGAAGGAAGATCCAAACGAACATCTTCGTACGTTTAATAGGATCTGTACACTATTCAAAATCCGAGAAGTTGAGGATGAACAGATCTATCTCATGTTGTTTCCCTGGACTTTAAAGGGAGAAGCCAAAGATTGATTAGAATCGTTACCTGAAGGGGCGATTGACACATGGGATGTTTTAGTTGAGAAATTTCTTAAAAGATTCTTTCCGGCATCTAAAGCCGTGAGACTTCAAGGAGAAATTGTTACGTTCACACAAAAGCCAAATGAAACTCTATATGAGGCGTGGACAAGATTCGGAAGGATGTTGAGAGGATGTCCTCAACACGGTTTAGACACTTATCAAATAGTACAAATATTCTACCAAGGTGTCAACGTTGCTACACGAAAAGACCTCGACATAACAGCCGGTGGTTCCATTATGAAGAAAACCGCAACTGAAGCTTACAAAATTATTGATAACACAGCATCCCACTCGCATGAGTGGCACCAAGAAAAAGATATTTTTCGTTCATCTAAAGTGGCTAGAGCCGATTCTAGCCATGACTTTGATTCCGTTTCAGCAAAAATAGATGCTTTCGAAAGACGAATGGAAAAGATGAATAAAGATATTCACGCAATACGAATCAGTTGTGAGCTATGCGGTGGACCACACTTATTGAAAGATTGTCACATTGAACCAACATTGGAACAACGAGAGAATGTTTCCTATATGAACCAAAGGCCTGGAAATAATTATCAAAATAATTATCAACCGCCAAAGCTAAACTTCAATCGAAATCAAAACATTCTTTACAATCCAAAAGGACCCGAAAATAACTGGTATAACCAACAAGGTCCGAATAACCAACCAACTCAAAACAACACTTTCAATCAACAAAGACCTGGCTTATATAAACCACAACAACAAACCGAAGAGAAAAAGTCAAATATGGAAGACGTGGTATTCAAGCTAGTTGAATCTCAAACACAATTTATTGAAACTCAAACCCAAACGAACGAGAGATTTGATCAGTCATTAAGAACTCAACAAGCTTCCATTTTGAATCTAGAAAAACACGTAGGTACTCTTGCTAGCATGATGAGTGAGAGGGAACAAGGAAAGCTACCGAGTAATACTGAAGTAAATCCTCGGAATGAGAATGTTAATATGGTTTCAACGAATTCTGAAAAACCAGCACCAGAAGATGGGAAGGTTTTAGATGAGAGTAACAATGAAGAAGTTACACCACCACCACCCGAGTATGTAAAGCCAGTGGTGGCACCATACAAACCACCCATCCCGTTTCCAAGAAAAGGAGTTGAGTATGAGCAAGTGATAGGTAATAAAGATTGTGATACCTCTGGAAAGAAGAAGAAGAAAAAGAATAAGAAAGTGCAAGAAACAAAAGCCGTAAATATAAATCCGGTGAAGACAGTTCCACCAAAACCTCCACCTAGGGTAGGTGATCCGGGTGAATTTATTGTTCCTTGTCTACTTAGTGATTGTGTCATGTATGATGCACTAGCAGATTTAGGTGCAAGTGTAAGTGTTATGCCTCTTTCCTTATATAAGAGATTAGGTGTAGGTAAGTTAAGTCCAACGGATATGAGTGTTCGAATCTTTGATCAAACCATTAAGCACCCAGTTGGAATTGCTGACAACCTACCCGTTCAAGTAGGCAATTTAACCTTTCTAGTCGAATTTATTGTCATTGACATAGAAGAGGACCCAAACATTCCTCTAATTTTAGGTCGGCCATTCTTAGCGTCCACCAAGGCGTTATTTGATGTAGGAAATGGAAGAATGACACTTAGTAGTGGTAACAAATCGATCACCTTTATGATTCGAAAGTCTAAATCTCCACCAACCAAAACCATTGAACCAGCAAAAACGATTGGTAACAACCATGTTGTTTTACCAACTCCAACGGTAGTGCTTAATAATAATAAAACGCCTAAGTGTGGGGAAAATGAAGTAACACCTAATGATGACCTGATAACAAAGAACCCCGTTGTTGATACGAAATTAAATGACCCCGTTATTAATAGTTCAATGAAGAAACTTATTAAACGGATTCGCGATGCTAGAACCAAGGGGAACTTTAAGTTATGTAACCGGTTAGTATCCAATCTATCACCTAAAGAAAAGGAGAAACTAGTTGAAATTGTGGATATTACACAGGAATCCGACCAATGGCTTAAAGAAAAAGTCACGGATATGCAAGTTGATTATGGACCAAGAGAAATTAACGATGAAGTTAATCACAATTTTGACACCACGGCTACCTAAGTGTGGGGAGATTCAAATGTTCTAAAAAGAAAATGCTATCTAGAGTTAGTTGTTCTGTTCTCGTGTAGTTCCGAGAATGGAACCCGATTGGTCTTTTCCGCTAGCAGACACTAAAGAACTAGTTTTCTCCCTCCATTCTGAATTTTTGTTTTGTAGGTTTTTTTTATGAAATTAATATGCATTTTAATTTAAGTTTTTAAAAACAAAATTTACTTTAATTCATTAAGTTTAAAAAATGATTTCTAAAATTCGTCGTGAGTTAAAGACTAGGTCGTTGAGCCGAAATTGCTTTACCCGAGGGCGGGGCGACAAATTTTGTTATCATTTAATTTTATTGATCTAAAGTATGCAAAAAAAAAAAATAAAAAAAAATATTATATTAATTTTTGAACGTAGGGGTTATATACCAAACTTTAAAAATATGTATATATATGTTTGTATTTTATGTTATGTACAAAACAGGGTAAAACAGCGCACTTTCAAAGAATGTCATTAAGTTCAGCAAAAGCTTCTAATTTTGACGACAAGACGCAAAATATCAAATGTGATATAAAACAACATGTTTGCAAACTCGGTATTTCCAATAACTTTTCTACACTAATCACCCTCATGAATTTATAATTATAGTCTGATTTCATGCAAATGAGGGCATTGCATGATCTCAAGTGTGGGGAAGGGTTATAAATTCTCTCGGGTTTGCACTTGGTTTATTTGCCAAATTTTGTGAAAATTTGAAAAATTTTCAATTAAATGAAGTCAAAATTATGTTTATACATATTTATGAACGGTGAAAACTAGGTGTTAATACCGAAATTATCGTTACCTCGGAAAGGGCATAAATTGAGAAACAACCTAAAACGCTTGAATTCATTTAAAATGGAATAAAGGAGAATAAAAAGGCAAAGAAAGAAACTAAGTGTGGGGAGAATGTACCAAGTTATTCAATTAAAAACTATCTATCACATGTTTCTGTAAAGTTATTGCAGGTGTTTTTGTTTTGGACTAAATTAACTGTTTTACCCGATTTATTAAAGAAAGATGGATCTACACGATGAATCAATTCCATCATTAAAAGGAAGTAAAGTCTTCCGAAAAAGACACGCGCTTCTTGATTTAGGTCATGAAGTTGTCGTCCAGACCAGCTGTAGGTTGACGAAAAATCTAGAAAAGTCATCTCTAAAATCAGCAGGAAATCCACGGACCTCAGCATCAAACAGGGTCGCCAAGTGGTCAGATTTATCCTAACCATGAGAAGGATTTATCTCGTACAATGAGGGGGCACCGTGCAAATTAGCTTGATAAGACTAATGAATCAGATCCCCAGAAAGGATAATCTCCTTAAAGATTAAAAATCAGCTTTTAAGTCTGATATTACTCAATCCTTGAGATTGACCTTAAAGATTGAGAATTCAAACTCATGGAATTCGATGATATCTAAACTCGAGCTTGAACGAGAAAATATTTTGATCAAAAATCCAAACCGATTTGTTTTCTGAAACCCATTTTCAATGCGTTCATTACCATTGAACGTAAAATCCTAGGAATTCACCTGGAATTCATTAGGTCACCTGAACCAAATCGGGTGTCAACCGTAAGAATGGTGGTTGCATAGCATGGTAGGAGACAGGACCTTGTGCCAGACCGAAAAAAAAATATAGGATGATCTTTACTATTGCTCCTACCAAGGATAGTACTAGCATCCGACACGTTAATAAGACCATAATCATCTGCATGTCACGGGACATTGCCTTAACAGTTTCTTGTTCATCGCTTTCCTTTACAACCGGACGGTAGTTTGCCGAAAGGTAATATACGGAACAAGTAAACTGGATGTGTGCTTTCCGATACCGGGATAGCAGTGGATTACACGAACCTAAATGTTTTTAGCCAAAATATTGATCCACAAATATATTTTGCAACACCAATGGTGGATCAAATCAGAAAACTTATCTAGGGTAAAAGCTAGATTGAATTTTCAAAAGATCAAATGTTTTCATAAAGATCCAATTTCCTTAAGGATCTAAATTTTTATAGTCATGTGGGACTGTAAACCGCCTTTCAAATGTGCACTTTGCTTTGGAAACCGAAAGTAAATCGGCTATTTGATTGCAAGTGTCGTTGACCTAAACCCAAGGCAACTGTGGATAACACACCCACCTTTAACCATATCGTTACTATCATTGTTTATACCGCCATATCAAAATCACTGATGTATAAAGTGTGAAGAATAAAGAAGTGATTTGTATGTTTTTATTTCAAGACTATATTGCTTGAGGACAAGCAATGCTCAAGTGTGGGGATATTGATAAGGCTAAAAAGGAACATATATTTCATAGCATTATCCCCTAAGAAAGACAAGATTTTAGTTGCAATTGTTCCATTTTCAAGTGATATTCGTTTATATTAAATAAGTGCGAAGACAAAAGGCGAAAACGACGAATTGAAGACACAAAGGTCCAAAAAGCTCAAAAGTACAACATACAATTAAAAAGGTTCAAATTATTGATGAGGAACGTCTAAAAATGACAAGAGTACAAGTTACAAAACGCAAAGTACACGATATAAAATAGTACGCAAGGACGTTCGAAAATCCGAAACCGGGACATGAGTCAACTCTCAACGCTCGACGCAACGGTGTAAAAATTACGAGTCAACTATGCACAAGAATAAAATATAATATTTAAATAATTCATAATAAGAATAATATTAAATAATAAAAAGTTGTTAATTTAGCATAGTTCAGGGGTCGTAAATGAAAATTCAATTTCATATTTTGCCTATAAAAGGCGATGATTATTGATCAATTTTAAGCATCCCTTTTTCTATCCTAAAAATCTATTATCAATATCAATATCTAAAAATCTCTATCATAATGTTAATGTAATAAGATATAACAATAATCTTAATTTTAATTTTAAATTATGATAATAATAAGATTTATGATAGAGATCGTTTGAGTGTGTAAGTCAAAATTCTGTCCGTGTAACGCTACGCTATTTTTAATCATTGTAAGTTATGTTCAACCTTTTTATATTAATGTCTCGTAGCTAAGTTATTATTATGCTTATTTAAAACGAAGTAATCATGATGTTGGGCTAATTACTAAAATTGGGTAATTGGGCTTTGTACCATAATTAAGGTTTGGGCAAAAGACCGACACTTGTGGAAATTGGACTATTGACTATTAATAGATGGGGGGTATTGTCTAATTGAGTGACAACTCATTGGAGTCTGTCGAACCTATCTTCAAATTAATTATCCTAATAATTAATAATGATTATGGTTGTCCTATTTAGTGACGTTCATATGGAATCTATTATAATCATTTAATTAATTATTCGGGTTGGGTAATTGATTATTCAAACTGATCAAGTGGGTAAATTAATATTCATATCTAATCAAAACAGGGGTAGATTACATACAGTGATAACTGGTGTAATTGTTGACAGAAGTGATAACTGCGTCACAGTTTAAATCCTTAATTAATTGGAATATTTGACTTCGGGTATAAGGGTAATTTGACGAGGACACTCGCACTTTATATTTATGACCGATGGACTATTATGGATAAAAACCATATAGGTATCAAATAAACCATGACAAAGGACAATTAACCCGAGTAACAATTAATTAAAATCAAAACGTCAAACATCATGATTACGGAAGTTTAAATAAGCATAATCCTTTTATTTCATATTCTATCGCAATTTTATTTATTGTTATTTTATTTATCGTCATTTATTTATTTTACGCACTTTAATTATTGTCATTTATCTTTACGCTTTAAAATATAGAATAGACAAACCGGTCATTAAACGGTAAAACTCCCCTTTTATAATATATTACTACTTATATAATTATATATATTTTGTATAAATATAGTTGTTAAAAATATAGTAAGTATCACCAGCTCCCTGTGGAACGAACCGGACTTACTAAAAACTACACTACTCTACGATTAGGTACACTGCCTATAGTGTTGTAGCAAGGTTTAGGTATATCCCAATCCGTAAATTAATAAAACTTGTGTCATATTTTGTAGTATTTCCTAGTAAAAATAATACTATTTCGTACCCTCACGCTACATCATCAAGCGTTATAAATATAGATCATAATATTTCATATACATAAACGTTTTAATAAAAATATTCTAAGTGGTTGAGCACTTGATAACCATACTTAACATTTAATCAACGTCGCATATTCCCTTTATTATGAAATCTCACTACACCGTACCAAGTGTAGTCACCAAAACGAAGTACTGTGCAACCGTTGAATACTGGTCGTCCAGTCCAGTTGGGGTTGTCAGGCCCGATAGATCTATCAACAGGATTCGCATTTACAATACCGCATGTAAATAATAGTTACCAAGTTACAGGAAAGTATTCCAGTGGTACAACTCAACGTAGAATATATATTTTTAATCACTTGTGTCCATAACGTAAATCATAAAATGCATGTATTCTCATCCCGAAATATTTAGAGTTTAAAAGTGGGACTATATACTCACTTTTGCTTTGAAGATATTTAACACGACTTGGTCTCCGATAGATATCACGAACCTAACCATATATATAATATATTAACATATCTTCTTTTCAAATAATCGTTACATATATACTTATAATACTTTTAATATCTATTAGTCCGTAGTTAGCAGTCCGATGTTAGTTGTCCACAATTAGTTGCTCAATAAATAAATAAAGACCCCATCGTATTCGTATTGATCAGAATTAATCTCGACCCACGGTACCATGTTGTCAAATGACATGTTGCATACATAAAGTACCGTATTGTCAAATGACGTGTTGCGTACAATCCTGAGGTTTTATAATTAATCTTCTCGTGTTGTTTACGGGTGGTCCTGAAATATATAAAATCAAATCATAAGTAAATATATATAAAATATCATATTAATTAGCAAAGATATGATTAGTTTAGTTTTACTCCAATTAATTTCGTAGCTAAACTAGCTTTGGATACCCAATTTTGTTTTAGCCGTAGTTTCTTCAATATAACTCCGTTTTTGTTGGTTCAACTTGCCACTTCCTTGGATCGAGTCATTATTTATGAATATGAACTGTAAATACCTTAGTTTGCATTCAAAATCACAGGTTATAGGTCAAACTTTGGTGAATCTTATGAAAGTGATCATTTCCGTTGTAAAAACAACATCTAGATGATCATTTTTACAAAAATACTTACACTTTGAGTTACACCATGAGATTTTTATATATTAACATATTCATAAGAAATATCATTTTTCCAGAATATAAACTTCCAATTCAAAGTTTAAGATAGTTTTTAATTATCCGACCCAAAACAGCTCCCGGTTGCACTCCAACGATGTAGATTCAGTTTTAAGGTGTTCTTTGTAAAATCAAGTTGTATCTTGTTAAGTTAGCATATCATAATGATATATTACAGGTATTAAAGTATTTTAAAAGTCAAGTTAGAAGGATCTATTTAGTTTGCGAACAAGTTTGAAATCATTCAAACTATGTTCTTGTTGTTATAATTTATAACTCAAAATAAGATAGCTTTATGAATATGAATCGAATAAGATTATGAATAAGGTTACTACCTCAAGTTACTTGGATAAAGCTACTGGAAAGGAAGTATAATTCTTGATCTTCAAAGAGTTTTTGAAATGGGTTCAAAAGATTGAAAGTATAAACTTGAAATGGATGATCTTCATGAAGTGTTCTTGTTTGGTTTTTCTTATGATAATTTTAGGTTGTTTTAAGGCTTATAATTGAAGTGTTTTTGCTGAATTGAAGTAGTAGAACAAAGGCTTTCAAGTGTGTTTTTTTAGGGAGTAAAATCTTAGAATAAAAATTGAAATGGAAATGATATAGATATAGATATATAAAATGTCATATGTATATAGATATAAAGAGATTCCAAGTTGAAATTTTAGCTAGAAGCTTAATACTAGATGTTAAGAGTTGTTAAACATGTCTCCCCCATGATTAAAAAGGTTGAAAATGATGTTTTACTATTGGTATATACGAATAGTAAATACATCCAGAAGTTGTGCATAATACGGGTATAAATACAAAATTATTTTGTTTATGTGTTTAAAGATATCTCATGAGTCATATGTAATAACAAGGATGTCATTTTCCATGATAAAAGGTTGAAAATGATATTTTCCTATTAGTATATTCCAATAGTAAATAAATCTAGAAACTGTGTATTAATACATCTTAATACAATACATTTATATTTATTTTAACTTAGAAGTTATAACGTCGTTAAGCGTTATATATATATATATATATATATATATATATCGTTTCGAAGTCCTTAAGTTAGTAGTCTCATTTTATGTATATAATCCATTGTTAATATATTTAATGAGATACTTAATTATCATATATTCAAGTTAGATATAATCCATATATATCCATATATATACATAAGTATATAATTAATACAAGTTATGACGTTCGTGAATCGTCGGACAAATGAATAGTCAATTGTTTGTATAAAACTCATTTCAAAAGTTTTAAAACTTGTCAAAATTCATTGCTTATCATGACGAAATTATTAAATCATATAGAGAATTGGTTTAAAATAAGTTGAAATTTTCCGGGTCGTCACAGTACCTACCCGTTAAAGAAATTTTGTCCCAAAATTTGAATGGGATGGTCATGGCTGACAATAAGTATGTTTTCATGACGTATACGAGTTGGAAATTAGAGTTTTATTATCATCAAGTAGTATTGATAAAGCAATTTGATTTTTGTGAAGAGTACGAGTGAGGCTATCACCAAAGGGTGAAATAAGTAGGTATAGATTCGTCATATCTTTTGACGTAGATAGGATTGATTTCCAAGTTCAAGAGATTTGGAGGAAAATCTTCATAATGAGATTTGATTCTTCGATAATCAAGGAAATTAGAATCCGCTTTAAATGTGATCATCTATTTTGATTGCTCTATCGGATCTTTTACTATAAATCCACCTCCCTTCATTTCCTTACAACTCATACCGTATATTCTTCCTCCCTCAATTCATACTTTAAAACATTTATCAGTATGCTTCATCCAGTACTGATCCTGGATATACTCTTAACTTTCATCTCTGTCATTCTTCTTTTTCATCTACCACCGGAGGATTTTATTTATTTCTACTATTACCTTAGGATTATAGTATTGTTAATTCTCCCATGCCTTTACGTTGAAATACGTATTGATATACACGGTTTGTAATTTATTTGTTGTTGTCGAGCTTTATATTTTCTTTTATATTTAACAGTTCCATACTTCTGTTTCCTCTTCTCGGCTTCGAGTCAAGCAAATAATGGTCCGGAATTCGTAGGTATGGATTTTGAAATAAACATAGTTAATGTTCTAAGAAGGAAATAGTAATTGCACGATCTTGATTTGGTAAGTTACTAGAATGTCCGAAAAGATAGAATTATCAAGGAGATATGTTCTTAATATGTTTGGAGATTGGGTAGAATGTAAGAGTTGTGTAACATGGCACATGATGAAGTTATGATCTGTGAATCATCACGTTCCATTTAGAAACTCAGCATAAATTCCTGTAATATAATCACGTTGATCAAGTGTCATTATATTATACTAATTCATGCTTCAGTTTCCAACACTACTTCAAAACATTCATATTTTAAACTCGAATTTTTCAGAATTTAGAAACTAACACAGTTTCTTTTATGTTGTAACGCAGATATTGTGAAGAGATAAATGATTTTTGATGAGGATAGTTGGGAATATATCTTCAGGAATATCGGAGATATTTATAATGAAAGATACGATGATATCTTAGAATATCTAAGATCAGAGAATGATGCTGAAAATCTGTCTGTGAAGGTATAGAATAAGGAGTAAGGTTCTTACTAACGGTTTCAGCAAACACTGAATCATTTGAATCCTTTGAAGGTAGATTTCGTCCTTATGATTTGTCCACGGTCTCCTTTATACTTTGCTCAATCCGTTTTCCAGTACCAAATTTTTCGTTCGAGCTTTTCCAATCTATTATTCTTTATTGTCAAACTTCTGACCGTAATTGTTGTCTACTGTCTTTACCACTTTATCAGTCTTTTCCAAAACTTCATAGCACTAATTCGTAGGCTGGAGCGTTTTTCAGAAACTTCACATTTGAAATATGTAATTCTTGGGGATAGACGTTGACGTTGTATATATATATATATAACTGATGAAATAGAAACGCTGCGAGATTTCAAAATACCAATTGTTGATTTCGCCAAAGGGGTAACGAGTTGCTGGTACATCTGCTGATAATGTCGTTGAATATAAAAGGTTCCCCGGTAACAAAAGGGTAATCGTATGTATTACAGGTTATAATAAGGCTACTTCGAATGAAAAGTCGAGGTTGACTTGCTGAAACTGTGACAAAATTTGCTATTTTGGGAAAGGAATCGCAAAGTTATTTTTGCTAATAAATGCTAAAAGATTTAACGTGGATACGTGTTAAATTATGTACTTAGTTTTGAGAGCTTTTCAGATGCAAGACTGCAGGTAATGTGTGGTTGGATCATCATCTCGATTGTCCATTATTTGAAGTGTCTTCAGGAATTTCGAAGGGTTTGATCATAGATTGTAATTGTTAATATGCATATGATGTTTTAGGACTTTGAATGATACAAATATTTTTCTGGGTTCCAATAATCGAATGATGTTCTAGCATAGTTTTGAAGTCAAAGTATAGTTTTGAAAGATGTAAGAGTCCTAAGAGTGATGTCTTCTGTTAAGTCTTGACTTAGATTTCATTTTGTCGTAATCAAATTTGGATGAGAATGGTTGTTTTGATTTCTATGAAATAATGTATATTATTGTGAAGGTAGTGAGTATAGTTGATGATTGTTGAATTAGAGTCGAAGAATATAATCATATTAATTGTGAATTTATATATCTCTCGGGTATTACCTACCCGTTAAAAAAATTTCACAAGTAATGTTTTGTACCAGAGAATTTTATTACAATCTTTATGAAAATATATGTACATATATATTTTCTTCAGATGTAATCATGAATTTAATAAGTTAATATAATATTAGACTCATTTGATTTTCGGTTTGAGCTAGAATAAGTAATCTCTAAAACGATTAGGAACCACATATTCTTCACAGAATATTAATGAAGTTATGGATCAATACTTCATTATTTATTCTTATATATATTTCCTTAGTGAATCATGCTGATACTCATTGAACTCTTGATAACTTCGCAAGATATGGATGTTGTTTCCCAGTAAGCTTCGAGTACATTGAAGATGAAAGTGTAAAATCAAACATATTATTGAATAATACACTTGGTTTATTATAAAACGGAATTCATTGAATTGAAACAGGGATTGTAGTTAATGATGATTAAGTTGCTGACGAAGGATGTACATCATTGCATATTTGTAGTATGAATTTAAACGAGTAGTATCTACCCTTTTTCAATTCATACTTAATAGCTTAGTACGAAAAGATTTATTTTGGTTTCCGAATTCATATATATAAAATATTTATATAAATTCTTCAGAAGAATGAGTTAATACTTCATAACTTATTGATGCAATATACGCGTTATTGATGATGTCCACGATGATTCTTGAACTGGTGGAGCTTGTGATGTTAAAGGTGCTGACGATTCTAACGATGTTGACAGCACTGACTGTGTTAGTGAGGCTAAGGGTACTGCTGATGCTGTTGGTAAAACAAGTCTAGCTTGTACCTTACGCGTCATTCTTGTCGGGGTTTCTACTCTTCCTTTTATCATTTCTGTCCACTCATCTGATTTATGGTTAAGGCAGAAATAGGTAATCTCTATGTCTTTAGAGATTACATAATCACCATAGAATGTTTCTCCGATGAAGTTATGAATCAATACTTCATCGTTTGTTGTTGTTGGTACTTCTTGGTATCAATGGTGCGTGTGACATTGATATCCGAGGTAAGGATGGTGATATTGAGGCATGTGATGCGGACGTGATTGTTGGTGGTGGTAATTATCCTGTTGATGTTGATGATGGTGATAACGTTGATGCTGGTGATGTTGCTGGTGCTTAGGGTATTGAGGCTTGCGATGTTGATGTTATTGACGGTACTGGTTATGCTGCTGATGCTGCTGATGGTGTTTGTAACCTTCGTACCGTATTCTCCAAAGCCACTACCCGAACGTGAAGCTCGTTGACTTCTTCTATTACACTGGGGTGATTGTCGGTTCGGACGAGCGGATAAATAAAATCTAGAATTTGATGTAGTATATAATCGTGACGAGATACTCTGGAAATGAGAGAGACAATGATTTCTCGAACAGGTTCGTCGGTAAGTGCTTCAGGTTCATCGTCAAGAGGGCAATTTGGTGGATGGAAGGGATCACCTTCCTCTTGTCTCCAATGATTGAGGAGGCTACGAACCCATCCCCAATCCATCCAAAATAGATGATGACTGATTGGTTGATCCATTTCGGTCACACTGCTTTCGGAGCTTGAGTGGAATTCCATATCGGAATCCGAGGGACTTGAACTAGTGAAGAGTTCCATTTCGTATGATTAAATAAAGGATTTTTCGATATGAAATGATTTTCTGGCTATCGGGTGGTATTCTAATTATATAGAATATCCATATATATAGAACAAAAGATCTCGTAGATTACGGTGGGATTTACAGAATACGTCAGACAAAGTTTACAGTAACAGATACGCGTAGATATGAATTAGCAAATACGCGAAGATATGAATTTTGTCTATACACCATTCATGCAATGAATGCAGTAAGACGCGTTTAGACTTAAGATGATAAGCAGGTAATTTCCTATGGATGATAAGTAGATGATTTTCGACACAAAATGAGACATGCAGACACGATCGAAGTCCAGACTCGCTAATGCAACCTAACAACTTATCAGTTAGACACACTAATGCAGACCTGGTTCGCTAAGACCACCGCTCTGATACCAACTGAAACAACCCGTCCTAATCCATCCGGATGAAGTCCATATCGATTATAAACGAATCACAATAGTTGGTTACATCGCGAGGCATTTGACCTCTATATGATACGTTTTATAAACATTGCATTCTTTTGAAAAGATATACCATAAATGAATATTTAAAATTCAATGTTTTCGACATCTGATGATTTCTACATATAGACAATCACCGTAAATAACAGTTTACAAGAATACTTCCGTTGACAATGCAGTCAAAATAAATACACGGTGATGATTTTGTGAATGCAATTCTTCCTCGAATAAAACATGTATGACTCCATGCACATAGTTTCTCTAACATATATTCAAACAGCGGAAGACTTCTAGGAACCTGAGAATAAACATGCTTTAAAACGTCAACATAAAGTTGGTGAGATATAGGTTTAATGCTAGCAGCGTTATAAATATAGACCACAAGATTTCATATACATAAACGTTTTAATAAAAATATTCTAAGTGGTTGAGCACTTGATAACCATACTTAACATTAAATCAACGTCGCATATTCCCTTTGTTATGAAATCTCACTACACCGTACCAAGTGTAGTCACCGAAACGAAGTACTGTGCAATCGTTGAATACTGGTCGTCCAGTCAGGTTGGGGTTGTCAGGCCCGATAGATCTATCAACAGGATTCGCGTTTACAATACCGCATGTAAATAGTAGTTACCAAGTTACAGGGAAGTATGCCAGTGGTACAACTCAACGTAGAATATATATTTTTAATCACTTGTGTCCATAACGTAAATCATAAAATGCATGTATTATCATCCCAAAATATTTTAGAGTTTAAAAGTGATAATGCTAAAAACGAACATATATTTCATAGCATTATTCCTCAAGAAAGACAAGCTTTTAGTTGCAATTGTTCTATTTACAAGTGATATTCGTTTAAATAATAAAAGGTGAAGACAAAAGACAGATTCGACGAATTGAAGACGCAAACGACCAAAAAGCTCAAAAGTACAAAAGACAATCGAAAAGGTTCCAATTATTGATAAGAAACGTCTCGAAATCACAAGAGTACAAGATTCAAAACGCAAAGTACAAGATATTAAATTGTACGCGAGGACGTTCGAAAATCCGGAACCGGGACCAGAGTCAACTCTTAACGCTCGACGCAACGGACTAAAAATTACAAGTTAACTATGTATATAAATATAATATAATATATAATTAATTATATTAATTATATATATATTATATATATATATTAAAAACCGTCGGCAGCAAGAAACTCCAAGGGTGTGAGCTGTAAATACATCTCCGCGACTCGCGGAGTTTTAAGGGCATTTTGCCGCGAGTCGCGGAGCCCCAATTTTCAACTCTGGCTATAAAGCCAACCGAATTCTGATCAAATTTCATATCTTATTTCATCTCTCTCTCAATATATACGTAATATATATATATATATATATATATATATATATATATATTTTAATTTTAATTTTAATTTTAATCCTAATAATAAGGGTATGTTAGCGAATGTTGTAAGGGTGTAAGTCGAAATTCTGTCCGTGTAACGCTACGCTATTTTTAATCATTGTAAGTTATGTTCAACCTTTTTACATTAATGTCTCGTAGCTAAGTTATTATTATGCTTATTTAAAACGAAGTAATCATGATGTTGGGCTAATTACTAAAATTGGGTAATTGGGCTTTGTACCATAATTGGGGTTTGGACAAAAGAACGACACTTGTGGAAATTAGACTATGGGCTATTAATGGGCTTTATATTTGTTTAACTAAATGAAAGTTTGTTAATGTTAATATAAAGATTTACAATTGGGCGTCCCTATAAATTACCATATACACTCGATCGGACACGATGGGCGGGGTATTTATATGTATGAATAATCGTTCATTTAACCGGACACGGGAATGAATTAATAGCCACTAGAATAATTAAAACAGGGGTGAAATTACATTCAAGGGTAATTGGTGTAATTGTTAACAAAGTAGTAAAACCTTGGTTTACACGCAGTCGATAACCTGGTGTATTCATTAAACAAAGTATTAAAACCTTGTTACAATTCGAATCCCCAATTAGTTGGAATATTTATCTTCGGGTATAATAATAATTTGACAAGGACACTTGCAATTTATATTTATGACTGATGGACTGTTATGGACAAAAACCAGACGGACATATTAAATAATCCAGGACAAAGGACAATTAACCCATGGGCATAAAACTAAAATCAACACGTCAAACATCATGATTACGGAAGTTTAAATAAGCATAATTCTTTTATTTCATATTTAATTTCCTTTATTTTATATTTAATTGCACTTCTAATTATCGCACTTTTATTTATTGTTATTTAATCGCACTTTTAATTATCGCAATTTCATTATCGTTATTTACTTTATGCTTTAATTTAAGTCTTGTATTTATTTTATATTTTACATTAGGTTTTAACTGCGACTAAAGTTTTAAAATCGACAAACCGGTCATTAAACGGTAAAAACCCCCCTTTATAATAATAATATTACATATATATATATTTGTATTTTTATAAAAGTAAACTAATATAGCGTTGAGCTTTGTTTAAAGATTTCCCTGTGGAACGAACCGGACTTACTAAAAACTACACTACTGTACGATTAGGTACACTGCCTATAAGTGTTGTAGCAAGGTTTAAGTATCTCCATTCTATAAATAAATAAATATCTTGTGTAAAATTGTATCGTATTTAATAGTGTTTTCCTAGTAAAATAATAACTATTTTATATACACCTCGCTTTGACATCAAGTATTTTTGGCGCCGCTGCCGGGGAAACTATCTTAAAAGCCGGAAGCGCAACGCTAATATAAAAAAAAAAAAAAGATTTTTAGTTACTTTTATTAAAAGTCGTTTTTGTAAAAATACGTTTTAATTATTCAAAAATATAAAAAAGAAAAAAAAACAAAAATATAAGCATTTTTAAGATTTTGTTAAATATTTAAGTTTTATAAGTTTCTTTATTTCTATTTTAGTTTATAAAAATATAAATTTTATTAAACATCTTTTATTTATATAAAAAAACAGAAAACATAAAATAAAAAAAAATAAAAAAAAAAATAAAGAAAACGCGTAAAAATTTCAAACCTGTCAACAGAATTTCTGAACCCCGCGACTCGCGGGGTTTTCTTCATTAATCACCGCAACTCGCGGAGATCATCTGACAGGCGACAAGGAAGCCCTAATCGAGCATTAATTACGGGATATTATTAATTATTATTATTTTAAAACCTAATTACTATTATTATTATTATTAGTTTTAGTTTTATTTTTACTTTTTATTAATTTATGTATTTTGTTTAATTAGTTTTATTAAAATTGTAAAATTAATAGTTTTATTAAATAAATAATATAAAAATAATATTTTTATAAAAATTGTACTTTTTACAACTTTTTATATATTTTTATATTTTGTCCCTTTTTAATCATTGTAACGTAATATTTGTATTTTTTAGCTCATTTTTAATTTTAAACTTAGTTTTTGCTATAGTTATTTTTACTCCTAGATTTTTAGGCTTTGCCGTAGAATTCCTTAAGTGCTTTTTCTTTAGACTAAGATTTAGGTGCTTTAGAATTTTGCGACGCCTTTTTAAGTTTTAGTTTCTTTTTAAGTTATTTCCATTTGGGATTTAGTTTTTCCTGTAAAGCTTTAATATTTTTAGACCTTTTATTATGTATCAATTATCATTCCAATTAGTAATCTCAATTTGCGATTATAATTTTAAGTTAATTGTAGTAATAAGGTTAGGTTAGTTAAGTATTTTTAAGTTTTGATAAGTTTTTTTTTTATTTTTCCGTCACCTTTTATTTTTCAACCATTTTTTTTTCTTTTTCGACCTTTTTAAACGAACTCTTTTTCTCTCTCTTATTTCTCGCCATTCTAGTTTTTAGGACTTAGAATTTTTTCTACTTCTTATCTAAATTTCTTAAAATTACGAAAATTTATTTTGAGTGGTTAAATTGATAGACATCAAAATTTTCTGGTTCGTAGTAATAGTTGGATTTGTACGTGGACCGGGTTATTGGAGCCAAACAGTCCTCAATTATATTGAGACCAAACGAATCCTGCCCCTCTGCTGCATCTTTTGGCTATTCGAAACGTGGGCAAAATCAGAAAAGTCTATTGATTGGATAACTTATTATAATTTTTCTTTCCTTTTTAAAAACTAATAGGATATTCAGTGAATGCACCGAGCAAGACGTTCATCACCTTTTGTACGTTCACCACCTGTAACTCGATCAAGACATCGTTTAACAAATATAACCGCCGTTGATTTTTCTTTAGAATCGTCATCCAGTCGACCAAGTACTTCAGTTCAAATTTCCGATAATCCATTTTTTGAACCCAACCTCACAATTGAGAATCCGGAAAATATTCAGGAACGGTTCGTAGATCCTGAACCATTAAACTTTCCTCCGGAACCACCAATCATTCAAACAGAGATTGTTGAGGAACGAACCATTAAATCAGAATCATCTAGTGATTCCGATTCAACAAATTCAATTATGGAGAATCTAGAACCTCTAAGTATGGAAGACCGAATGAGAGCTAAACGCACTGGCCAAGGTCACGCAATTACCCATCCAGACATTAATGCGCCAGATTATGAAATCAAAGGACAAATTCTACACATGGTGACTAATCAATGCCAATTTAGTGGTGCGCCGAAGGAAGATCCAAATGAACATCTACGTACCTTTAATAGGATCTGCACACTATTTAAAATACGAGAAGTGGAGGATGAACAGATATATCTCATGTTATTTCCCTGGACTTTAAATGGAGAAGCCAAAGATTGGTTGGAATCGTTACCTGAAGGGGCGATTGATACATGGGACGTTTTAATTGACAAATTTCTTAAACAATTCTTTCCTGCATCTAAAGCCGTAAGACTTCAAGCAGAAATTGTTACGTTCACACAGAAACCAAATGAAACTCTATATGAGGCGTGGACAAGATATGGAAAGTTGTTAAGAGGATGTCCGCAACATGGTTTAGACACCTGTCAAATAGTACAAATATTCTACCGAGGATGCGACATCACTACAAGAAAAGACATAGATATAGCAGCTGGTGGTTCTATTATGAAGAAAACCGAAACTGATGCTTACAAAATTATTGATAACACTGCTTCCCACTCACATGAGTGGCACCAAGAAAAAGATATCATTAGATCATCTAAAGCAGCTAGAGCCGATTCTAGCCATGACTTAGATTCCATTTCCGCAAAGATAGATGCTGTGGAGAGACGAATGGAAAAGATGACTAAGGATATTCACTCAATACGAATTAGTTGTGAGCAGTGTGGAGGACCACATTTGACAAAAGATTGTCTAAGTATTGAATTAACAATGGAACAAAGAGAGAATATTTCATACATAAACCAAAGGCCTGGAAATAATTATCAGAATAATTATCAACCGCCAAGATCGATTTACAATCAAAACCAGAATTATAACCGAAATATTCCATACAATAATCAACAAGGTCCTAGCAATCAACAAGTATCCAATAATACTTACAATCAGCAAAGACCGAATTTTCAAAACAAACCACCACAACAAACCGATGATAAAAAGCCGAATTTAGAAGATATGATGACGAAGCTAGTTGAAACTCAAACGCAGTTTTTCACATCTCAAAAACAAACCAATGAACAAAATGCTCAAGCATTTAGAAATCAACAAGCTTCTATTCAAAATCTGGAACAAGAAGTAAGTAACCTAGCAAGGTTAATAGGTGAAAGAAAACCGGGAAGTTTACCGAGCGATACAAACGCTAACCCCCGGAATGAAACAGCTAAAGCCATTACCACAAGAAGTGGTACAACACTTAAATCACCTGAAATACCAATAACTTCTGATGAAACTATTCCTACTCCACAAGAACCACAACCTGATCAAGATAAGGAAAAAGAACCGGTAGTTGAGAAGGTTAATGAAGATAACACAGTTAAGGATAAACCTTATGTTAAACCATACCAACCACCACTTCCTTATCCGAGTAAAATGAAGAAAGAGAAACTTGAAGCCGAGCAATCCAAATTCTTGGATATGTTTAAACAGATAAATGTAAATCTTCCTTTCATTGATGTGATTTCAGGAATGCCTAGATATGCTAAATTCTTGAAAGATCTAATCACAAATAGAAAGAAAATGGAAGAACTCTCGGCTGTCACTATGAATGCTAATTGTTCAGCAGTGCTGTTGAATAAGATACCAGAAAAATTATCTGATCCAGGAAGTTTCACAATTCCATGTTTTCTGGGTAGTCTTAGTTCAATAGAAGCATTGGCAGACTTAGGTGCTAGTATAAATTTAATGCCGTATTCACTATACGCTAAACTAGACCTTGGAGAATTGAAACCAACAAGAATAAGTATACAACTAGCCGACCGATCAATAAAATTTCCTAGAGGGATAATGGAGAACATGCTAGTTAAAGTTGGTACTTTAGTATTTCCAGTAGATTTTGTTGTTTTGGACATGGAAGAAGATTCTCAAGTTCCTCTCATATTAGGAAGACCATTCTTAAACACGGCTAAAGCAATGATAGACGTGTTCGGTAAGAAACTGACCCTAAGTATAGAGGATGAGAGTGTTACCTTTTCAGTTGATAGAGCAATGCAACAACCGCAATCTGCAGATGATACATGTTATTATATTCAAACTATAGATGCACATGCAGAATTATTAGAAGAATTTCCAGAATTACAAGGAACAGGAGAATGTTCTTTAGGAGAAGGTAATGAACCAATTGATGAAGCTGAAATGTTAGCTACACTTATAGCTAATGGATATGAACCAACAACAGAAGAAATTCAAATGCTAAAAGAAGAAGACAGATATCGATATAAATCATCGATAGAAGAACCTCCGAAATTAGAGTTAAAGCCACTTCCAAACCATTTGGAATACGCTTATTTACATGGTGAATCTGAATTACCTGTAATAATATCGTCTTCTCTTACTGAAAATGAGAAATCACAACTCATTTCTGTGTTGAAAGCTCATAAACCAGCCATTGCATGGAAGATTCATGATATTAAAGGAATAAGTCCTTCGTATTGCACACATAAAATCCTTATGGAAGAAGGTCATAAAACGTATGTGCAACGTCAACGAAGACTAAATCCTAATATGCAAGATGTAGTTAAGAAAGAGATTATTAAACTGCTAGATGCAGGTTTAATATATCCAATCTCTGATAGTCCATGGGTAAGCCCAGTTCAATGCGTACCTAAGAAGGGTGGCATGACTGTCATCACAAATGAGAAAAATGAGCTTATTCCTACTAGGACTGTAACAGGATGGCGTGTATGTATTGATTATAGAAAATTAAATGACGCCACCAGAAAAGATCACTTTCCCTTACCTTTCATAGATCAAATGTTGGAAAGATTAGCCGGAAATAGTTACTATTGTTTTCTAGATGGATTTTCCGGATATTTTCAAATTCCAATAGCACCCGAGGACCAAGAGAAAACCACATTCACGTGCCCTTATGGTACTTTTGCTTACAAAAGAATGCCATTTGGACTTTGTAACGCCCCTGCAACCTTTCAAAGGTGTATGATGGCGATTTTTCACGACATGATAGAAGAATGCATGGAAGTATTCATGGATGACTTTTCAGTCTTCGGTGATACATTTAAATCATGTCTAGTTAATCTGGAACGAATGCTAATTAGATGCGAAAAATCAAATCTAGTACTTAATTGGGAGAAATGCCATTTCATGGTGAAAGAAGGCATCGTTCTTGGACATAAAATTTCAAAAGAAGGAATTGAAGTGGATAGAGCTAAAGTAGATGTAATTGCTAAACTTCCACATCCCACCAATGTTAGAGGAGTTAGGAGTTTTCTAGGGCATGCCGATTTTTACCGACGTTTCATAAAAGATTTTTCTAAAATTGCCACTCCTATGAATAAACTCCTAGAAAAGGATGCGCCATTCATCTTTTCAGATGAATGTATCAAATCTTTTAATATTCTTAAAGAAAAACTCACTAATGCGCCGATCATGATAACACCAAATTGGAATCTACCATTTGAGCTAATGTGCGATGCAAGTGATTTTGCAATGGGAGCCGTTTTAGGACAAAGGATTGAAAAACGATTTCAACCTATATATTATGCTAGTAAGACGTTACAAGGAGCACAAACGAACTATACAACCACTGAAAAAGAACTCCTTGCTATTGTCTTTGCATTTGACAAATTTCGATCATATCTAGTTCTAGCAAAAACGGTGGTCTATACCGACCATTCTGCTCTTAGATACCTATTTTCAAAACAAGATGCTAAACCAAGATTAATCCGTTGGATCTTACTCTTACAAGAGTTTGATATTGAAATCCGAGATAAAAGAGGAGCAGAAAATCTCGCCGCTGATCATCTTTCTCGTCTTGAAAATCCCGAATTATAAGTTCTAAATGAATCAGCCATACAAGACAACTTTCCTGATGAATATCTATTGAAGATAGATTATAAAGAAATTCCATGGTTTGCAGACTATGCAAACTACTTAGTTTGTGGATTCCTTGAAAAAGGATTATCGTACCAAAGACGAAAGAAATTCTTCAGTGATATAAAACACTATTTCTGGGAAGATCCACATCTGTTTAAAAGTTGTCCCGATGGAATAATACGCCGATGTGTATTTGGAGATGAAGCTAGTAAAATTTTAAACCATTGTCACACAGGACCAACAGGAGGGCATTATGGGCCTCAACTAACAGCAAGAAAAGTTTATGAAGCTGGATTCTATTGGCCTACAATTTACAAAGACGCACACCTTCTTTGCAAATCCTGTGATGCATGTCAAAGGGCCGGAAGAATAAGTCAACGTGATGAAATGCCACAAAATGTCATCCAAGTATGTGAAGTATTTGACATTTGGGGTATTGACTTTATGGGTCCATTTCCAAAATCTCATAATAATCTATATATACTCGTAGCCATTGATTATGTATCTAAATGGGCGGAAGCACAAGCTCTCCCAACTAACGATGCACGAGTTGTAGTCAACTTTTTAAAACGTCTTTTTGCAAGGTTTGGAACACCGAAAGCTTTAATAAGTGATCGGGGTACTCATTTCTGTAATAATCAACTTGAGAAAGTTCTTAAAAGATATGGAGTAACTCATAAAATCTCCACCGCATATCATCCACAAACAAGTGGACAAGTTGAAAATACCAACCGAGCTTTAAAACGTATTCTAGAGAAAACCGTAGGATCAAATCCGAAGGAATGGTCCATTAAATTGGAGGATGCACTCTGGGCTTTTAGAACAGCCTACAAAACTCCAATTGGAACCACACCTTTTAGACTTGTTTATGGAAAAGCATGTCATCTTCCAGTAGAAATTGAACACAAAGCATTTTGGGCTTTGAAGACATGTAATCTTGATTTACATGAAGCCGGACGTCTACGATTAAGTCAACTAAACGAATTAGAAGAATTAAGACATGAAGCATACGAAAATTCGTTAATCTTTAAAGAAAGAACGAAGAAATGGCATGATAAAAGAATCAGAAGTTCAAAAGAATTCAAAGAAGGAGACAGAGTTCTTCTTTTCAATTCACGATTCAAGCTATTTCCTGGAAAATTGAAATCAAGATGGTCTGGACCATTCATAGTCAAAAGAGTTTTCCCATACGGAACGATAGAATTAATAAATTCAAATGGGATTGAATTTAAAGTTAATGGTCACAGAGTTAAACATTACATACATGGTCCGATGGAAGTCGACAACGAAGTTAATCACAATTTCGACACCACAGCTAACTAAGTGTGGGGAGAATCAAGTCTTTAAAGGATAATATGTATTTCTGTTAGAGTTAGATTGTCTGTTTTCGTGTAGTTCTCGAAAATGGAACACGTATGGTCTTTCCCTAGCAGACCCTAAAGAACTAGTCTTCTCCCCCCATTCTGAATTTTATTTTTTTTTTAGGTTTTTACGTAATGAAGACTGCCTGTGAACTAAACCATGGTCTAATGCTACACGCTTTGATCACTAAACGTAATAATGACATACTACCGAGCGAATTAGTATCAGTAATCAGAGAAAGAATGGACGGAGTTAGAAAAGGATCCAGATGCGAAGATAATAAGTTACAATTTGGTAAAGGAAAATCAAAATCCGCAGCGAAAAGAAGAGCACGACACCTAGAACGATGTTACAAATGCGGAAAATGGTCACATGGAGGTAAATGTTCAAATAATCAAACCTATTCAAATACCGAATTTGTTACTTTATGCAGAGACGGACCGTTCATATGTTTAGAAGAAAAGACACTGAATGCTCGGGGTTACGCCTTTGGAGCCATGGAAAACCAATTAAACCGACTATCTTATGAATGGAATAGATCATATAACTAAGATCTATTTCACAGGTATGTCTGTACAGTTTTTATTTTTTTTTATTTTTAACCTTTTGATAATAAACGCTAATTTGTTCGCTAAAAAGTATTAAATTGGTATTGAATAAAATTAGGTTTGGCGACCGAAATTATTGATATCATTCAAAAATTTATTACATCACTGCGAAATTTAACGTTTATTCTTAAGGTATAGATATCTTTAATCAATCAACCCAAAATATTTCAAAAATTCGTCATGAGTTAAATTAGGTCTTGGAACCGAAATTACTTTACCGAAAAGAGGGGCGCATATTTTTGATAATATTTGATTGATTAAAGTGGGATAAAAAGACAAAAAGATTTTTAATTTTATTTTTACCATATTTTTAAAATTAATATTTAAATCTTAAATTAATATTGTAACTTTGTAAAAACAATATATTTAAAATTGTAAATATTTGAAAAATTAATATAAGTTTGATATGAATTTATAAATTTTTAAATTAAGTTTGGTGTGAATTTTTAATTTTTAAAATATTAATTTTTAATTTTATGCATTTTAAATTTTGAGTTTGGTGTGAATTTTTAATATTAATTTTGAATTTTATATTTAAGTTGTGTGAATTTAAAAACAAAAATTTACTTTATCTCATTAAGTTAAAAATATGATTTTTAAAAATTCGTCGTAAGTTGAAGACTAGGTCTTTGAACCGAAATTGCTTTACCCGAGGGAGGGACGAGAACTTTTATTATCATTATTTTTAATCTTATTGATTTAAAGTATGCCAAAAACATTGAAAAAAAAACCCAAAAATCTTAGCTTTTAAAACAATCGCTACAAAAAGACAAATTTTAAAATTTTGTCGAAGGACGGACTAGGACATCGATCCGAAACGACCTCGTCCTAAATAACAAGGGAAACAAAATTTTAAAATTAATTACTAAATTATTTTAAGAAGTTAAAGATTATATATAAAAAAAAAAAAAAAAAGAGCAAACTCCGCGACTCGCGGAGTTTGAAGTACAAAACCTCCGCGACTCGCTGAGGGATCAAAAATCAGAAAAAAAAAATAAAAAGAGCTGCACGATCAGTTCACCTCCCCCACACAAAAACACCCAAAAACACTGCGAAAAAAGAACCCGAAAACCACCGAAAATCACCCCCAAAAATCTCAATTTTTAACCGTTAATCACCAAATTTTTTGCTAAAATCATGTTGAGAAGGATGATATCTAAGAATTACTCAAGAAAAACGGTAAATTTCTACACCTAAACACCATTTAATTCGAATTTTAGTGTTCTTGAGCTATTTTTTTCCCAATTTGATTTTGATGCTTTTTAGTGTAATTAGACTTAAATTGTTTATGTATTATGCTTGTATAACCTAGATTGATGTTGTTTAACATGATTAGAAGCCTTAAACTTCAATTTTTGAATAATCTAGGGTTTGTGTTCTTGAGCAAATTTGGGGCTTTTTGATATAAACAGGTTATGGCCGATTTTTGTCATGAATTGTTGCTAAATTGAGTAGTGTAACATGTCTAGGTAGTTAAATGATCCAAACTTTGAGCCTAAACATGATTTTGAGAATTAAAGTGGACTTTTTCAAGTCCAAAATTCATGAATTTGATTTTTGAAAGATAATGCCATTTGAGACTTGTTTATTTGCTAGTAATGATTATTTTGACATGTTATTTGAGTTGAATGCTTATGAACTTGGCGAAAATTTTCGTATATGCTTATTTGAAAAAGTATAGATTTGATAAAAATGTGAAAATGAGCTTAAGTTTGATATAAATTGATAATGTCATTGTAATTATTTTGATTGATGATTTTGCTGACACTAATGCATATTTGGATGCACAAAATTTGTGTTTGATGTGTTTTGCAGAATGAAAGGGGTGAATCTTCATCCCAAGCCCGCCATGCTCCTGCTGAGAACTTGGAACAACAGGAGGTAGATAACTACTACAAGCAGGATGTACCTCATCCAGTCATGACCTTCTCAGATATGCACTTGGAACAGTTGCACCCGAACCTGAGATTTGACAGACTTTGGATAGATTATCCAAAATATCAACGGGGTTTGCATACTCTTCATTCCAAGGTTGTTGAGGTACCGAGGGTCATAGAATGGGGACCCTTAGAAGCTGTAGAATTGGCCGGGCCAATTAGGGAATTACTTGTACAAAGGTATGGTAATTCTTCTTTTAATGACTGGATATGTTTATTCACCATACGCAGACCTGTATATAAAGTATGGTGTGAAGAGTTGTTATGTAGTATAGAGTTGAATGATCGGGTAACTAGTTTAACCGATCATTCTTTTATTAGATTTTTGTTAGGCGGTTCGATGCGCCACATGTCTTTACTGGACATGGCTCAGGCTTTACGTATATATACGCCTGAGGAGTTAGCGTCTGCCGATTGTAGAGGATTGATACTAAACGGTAGAAAGATAGATAAGAATTTTGATACACACGGTGTGTGGAGTCAAATGACAAGCCATCACCGTTTCAAAGGGGGAAACTACTCTTATTTGGATATAGATAGAGCCGAATTAAGAGTAATACATAGGTTTTTAGCTAATTCGATTACACAAAGGGGTAAAAACAAAGAAAAGGTAAATGAACAAGATTTGTTTTACCATATGTGTATTCGAGACCCACAGAGCGCTGTAAGTACACCATATTGTGTGGGTTATTATTTATCAGCTATGGTTCGGGGGATGCGACCACATAGCATAATAGGAGGTGGTATTTTTATTACTTTGATTGGTGAATATCTCGGTGTGGATATAAGTCGGGGGGGATTATTACTAGAAGAGCCGGAACCCCGCGACACTATAGGTTTAAATGTATACCATGGTGCGAAAGTTTTGAAGCGGCGAAATAACGCCGCAGTACGATACCATGGTAGACATCCACAGGTGGAGAGAAACCAGGAACAAGGTAATGTAGGAGGGGGGGAATGAGATGCAAGAAATGCATAGGTTTATAGCTTCTCAGGAATACGAAAATGCTAGACAGAGAGCATTTGAAGATTGGCAAGTTCATCAGAACCAGATCATAGCGCATTGCCAACATATAGGTAGAAACTATATTCCTACACCGAAACCCGTCTTCCCTCCTTGGTCGATAGAGATGCAGCCACCATATCCTACGTATGACCCTGCCGAAGCATTCTATAGCACTTATGGTTATGCCTGGAACCCCTATTGGTACCAATATCATCCTTAGTTTACTTATTATTTTTTTTATTTTTTTTGTAATTTGTAATTATTGATATGTTTAATACTTTTGTTAATATTGTAATCATTTTTATAATTATCTAACTTTTATTCTTAGATTTTAATAATTTTTGAATGTGGGGTAATAAACCAAACTTCAAAAATATGTATATATGTTTGCAGTTTATCTTATGTACACAACAGGGTAAAACAACGCATTTTCAAAGACTGGCATTAAGTTCAGCAAAAGCAACTAATTTTGACGACAAGATGCAAAATATATGTGAAATAACAACAAGACGGAATGAACAAATGATGTGCACCATTTATCATTCAGCAAACAAACGCCAATATATTTGGAAACTTTGGTAAAAATTTAATCATTTTCACACAAATCACCCTCAATAATTTAAATTGTTACTGATTTCTTGCAAATGAGGGCATTGCAAGATCTTAAGTGTGGGAAGGGGTTAAATTCTTTCGGATTTTAAAATTTTTTACTTTATACACTTGGTTACCATTAAAAATACTAGTAAAGCAGTAGTTGTATTAGAATCTAGTGCTCTCTGATAAAAAAGAACAGCCCTAGTCTTATATACTGACTACCCAATTCTAGTAAAAATTTTTCAATTAAATGAATTCAAATCATGTTTATACATATTTATGAACGATAAAACTAGGTTTTAACACCGAAATTATTGTTACCTCGGAAAGGACATAAATTGAGAAACAAACTAAAATGTTAAAATTCATTTAAAATGGAATAGAGGACGATAAAAAGGAAAATAAAAGCCAAGTGTGGGAAAATTTACCAAATTATTTTAAACATATGTCACATATATCTGTAACAAATAACTGAAAATACTTTTGCTTTGGACTAAACTAAACTGTTTTACCCAATGAAAGAAAAGAAGAGATGGATCTACACGATGAATCAATTCCATCATTAAAAGGAAGTAAAGTCTTCCGAAAAAGAAACGCGCTTCTTGATTTAGGTCATGAAGTTGTCGTCCAGACCAGCTGTAGGTTGACGAAAAATCTAGAAAAGTCATCTCTAAAATCAGCAGGAAATCCACGGACCTCAGCATTAAACAGGGTCGCCAAGTGGTCAGATTTATCCTAACCATGAGAAGGATTTATCTCGTACAATGGGGGGGCACCATGCAAATTAGCTGGATAAGACTAATGAATCAGACCCCCAGAAAGGATAATCTCCTTAAAGATTAAAAATCAGCTTTTAAGACTGATATTACTCAATCCTAGAGATTGACCTTAAAGATTGAGAATTCAAACTCATGGAATTCGATGATATCTAAACTCGAGCTTAAACGAGAAAATATTTTGAAAAAAAAAAAAAAAAATTACAAACCGATTTGTTTTCTGAAAACCCTATTTTCAATGCGTTCATTACCATTGAACGTAAAATCCTAGGAATTCACCTGGAATTCATTAGGTCACCTGAACTAAATCGGGTGTCAACCGTAAGAACGGTGGTTGCATAACATGGTCAAAGACAGGACCTTGTGCCAGACCGAAAAATTATAAGGGTGAGCTTTACTATTGCTCCTACCAAGGATAGTAATTGCGTCCGACACGTTATAGACCATAATCAAAAGCATGTCACGGGACATTGCCTTAACAGTTGCTTGTTCAACGCTTTCCTTTACAACCGGACGGTAGTTTACCGAAAGGTAATATACGGGACAAGTAAACTGGACGTGTTGCTTTCCAAATACAAGGTTAGCAAGTGGGTGACACAAAACCGCAAGTTTTGAGCTAAAATTTTCAAATTTGAAACCCACCAAACCCACAAAAATATTTTGCAAACACCGGTAAAGGGTTATTCCGGAAAACTTATCTAGGGTAAAAACTAGATTTCAAAAGATCAAATGTTTTCATAAAGATCCAATTTCCTTAATGGATCTAAATTTTTATAGTCATGTGGGACTGTAAACCATATCGTTACTACCATTGTTTATACCGCCGTATAGAAATCACTGATGTACAAAGTGTGAAGAATAAAGAAGTGATTCTAGTATTTCAAGACGATATTGCTTGAGGACAAGCAACGCTCAAGTGTGGGAATATTTGATAATGCTAAAAACGAACATATATTTCATAGCATTATTCCTCAAGAAAGACAAGCTTTTAGTTGCAATTGTTCTATTTACAAGTGATATTCGTTTAAATAATAAAAGGTGAAGACAAAAGACAGATTCGACGAATTGAAGACGCAAACGACCAAAAAGCTCAAAAGTACAAAAGACAATCGAAAAGGTTCCAATTATTGATAAGAAACGTCTCGAAATCACAAGAGTACAAGATTCAAAACGCAAAGTACAAGATATTAAATTGTACGCGAGGACGTTCGAAAATCCGGAACCGGGACCAGAGTCAACTCTTAACGCTCGACGCAACGGACTAAAAATTACAAGTTAACTATGTATATAAATATAATATAATATATAATTAATTATATTAATTATATATATATTATATATATATATTAAAAACCGTCGGCAGCAAGAAACTCCAAGGGTGTGAGCTGTAAATACATCTCCGCGACTCGCGGAGTTTTAAGGGCATTTTGCCGCGAGTCGCGGAGCCCCAATTTTCAACTCTGGCTATAAAGCCAACCGAATTCTGATCAAATTTCATATCTTATTTCATCTCTCTCTCAATATATACGTAATATATATATATATATATATATTTATATTTTAATTTTAATTTTAATTTTAATCCTAATAATAAGGGTATGTTAGCGAATGTTGTAAGGGTGTAAGTCGAAATTCTGTCCGTGTAACGCTACGCTATTTTTAATCATTGTAAGTTATGTTCAACCTTTTTACATTAATGTCTCGTAGCTAAGTTATTATTATGCTTATTTAAAACGAAGTAATCATGATGTTGGGCTAATTACTAAAATTGGGTAATTGGGCTTTGTACCATAATTGGGGTTTGGACAAAAGAACGACACTTGTGGAAATTAGACTATGGGCTATTAATGGGCTTTATATTTGTTTAACTAAATGAAAGTTTGTTAATGTTAATATAAAGATTTACAATTGGGCGTCCCTATAAATTACCATATACACTCGATCGGACACGATGGGCGGGGTATTTATATGTATGAATAATCGTTCATTTAACCGGATACGGGAATGAATTAATAGCCACTAGAATAATTAAAACAGGGGTGAAATTACATTCAAGGGTAATTGGTGTAATTGTTAACAAAGTAGTAAAACCTTGGTTTACACGCAGTCGATAACCTGGTGTATTCATTAAACAAATTATTAAAACCTTGTTACAATTCGAATCCCCAATTAGTTGGAATATTTATCTTCGGGTATAATAATAATTTGAGAAGGACACTTGCAATTTATATTTATGACTGATGGACTGTTATGGACAAAAACCAGACGGACATATTAAATAATCCAGGACAAAGGACAATTAACCCATGGGCATAAAACTAAAATCAACACGTCAAACATCATGATTACGGAAGTTTAAATAAGCATAATTCTTTTATTTCATATTTAATTTCCTTTATTTTATATTTAATTGCACTTCTAATTATCGCACTTTTATTTATTGTTATTTAATCGCACTTTTAATTATCGCAATTTCATTATCGCTATTTACTTTATGCTTTAATTTAAGTCTTGTATTTATTTTATATTTTACATTAGGTTTTAACTGCGACTAAAGTTTTAAAATCGACAAACCGGTCATTAAACGGTAAAAACCCCCTTTATAATAATAATATTACTTATATATATATTTGTATTTTTATAAAAGTAAACTAATATAGCGTTGAGCTTTGTTTAAAGATTTCCCTGTGGAACGAACCGGACTTACTAAAAACTACACTACTGTACGATTGGGTACACTGCCTATAAGTGTTGTAGCAAGGTTTAAGTATCTCCATTCTATAAATAAATAAATATCTTGTGTAAAATTGTATCGTATTTAATAGTGTTTTCCTAGTAAAATAATAACTATTTTATATACACCTCGCTTTGACATCAAAAAGTGGGACTATATACTCACTTTTGCTTTGAAGATATTTAACACGACTTGGTCTCCGACAGATATCACAAACCTAACAATATATATAATATATTAACATATTTTCTTTTCAAATAATCGTTACATATATACTTATAATACTTTTAATATCTATTAGTCCGTAGTTAGCAGTCCGATGTTAGTTGTCCACAATTAGTTGCTCAATAAATAAATAAAGACCCCATCGTATTCGTATTGATCAAAATTAATCTCGACCCATGGTACCATGTTGTCAAATGACGTGTTGCGTACATAAAGTACCGTGTTGTCAAATGACGTGTTGCGTACAATCATGAGGTCTTATAATTAATCTTCTCGTGTTGTTTACGGGTGGTCCTGAAATATATAAAATCAAATCATAAGTAAATATATATAAAATATCATATTAATTAGCAAAGATATGATTAGTTTAGTTTTACTCCAATTAATTTCGTAGCTAAACTAGCTTTGGATACCCAATTTTGTTTTAGCCGTAGTTTCTTCAATATAACTCCGTTTTTGTTGGTTCAACTTGCCACTTCCTTGGATCGAGTCATTATTTATGAATATGAACTGTAAATACCTTAGTTTGCATTCAAAATCACAGGTTATAGGTCAAAATTTGGTGAATCTTATGAAAGTGATCATTTTCGTTGTAAAAACAACATCTAGATGATCATTTTTACAAAAATACTTACACTTTGAGTTATACCATGAGATTTTTATATATTAACATATTCATAAGAAATATCATTTTTCCAGAATATAAACTTCCAATTCAAAGTTTAAGATAGTTTTTAATTATCCGACCCAAAACAGCCCCCGGTTGCACTCCAACGATGTAGATTCAGTTTTAAGGTGTTCTTTGTAAAATCAAGTTGTATCTTGTTAAGTTAGCATATCATTATGATATATTACAGGTCTTGAAGTGTTTTAAAAGTCAAGTTAGAAGGATCTATTTAGTTTGCGAACAAGTTTGAAATCATTCAAACTATGTTCTTGTTGTTATAATTTATAACTCAAAATAAGATAGCTTTATGAATATGAATCGAATAAGATTATGAATAAGGTTACTACCTCAAATTACTTGGATAAAGCTACTGGAAAGGAAGTATAATTCTTGATCTTCAAAGAGTTTTTGAAATGGGTTCAAAAGATTAAAAGTATAAACTTGAAATGGATGATCTTCATGAAGTGTTCTTGTTTGGTTTTTCTTATGATAATTTTAGGTTGTTTTAAGGCTTATAATTGAAGTGTTTTTTCTGAATTGAAGTAGTAGAACAAAGGCTTTCAAGTGTGTGTTTTTAGGGAGTAAAATCTTAGAATAAAAATTGAAATGGAAATGATATAGATATAGATATATAAAATGTCATATGTATATAGATATAAAGAGATTCCAAGTTGAAATTTTAGTTAGAAGCTTAATACTAGATGTTAAGAGTTGTTAAACATGTCTCCCCCATGATTAAAAAGGTTGAAAATGATGTTTTACTATTGGTATATATGAATAGTAAATACATCCAGAAGTTGTGTATAATACGGGTATAAATACAAAATTATTTTGTTTATGTGTTTAAAGATATCTCATGAGTCATATGTAATAACAAGGATGTCATTTTCCATGATAAAAGGTTGAAAATGATGTTTTCCTATTAGTATATTCCAATAGTAAATATATCTAGAAACTGTGTATTAATACATCTTAATACAATACATTTATATTTATTTTAACTTAGAAGTTATAACGTCGTTAAGCGTTATATATATATATATATATATATATATATATATATATATATATATATATATATATATATATATATATATATATATATATATATATATATATATCGTTTCGAAGTCCTTAAGTTAGTAGTCTCATTTTATGTATATAATCCATTGTTAATATATTTAATGAGATACTTAATTATCATATATTCAAGTTAGATATAATCCATATATATCCATATATATACATAAGTATATAATTAATACAAGTTATGACGTTTGTGAATCGTCGGACAAATGGATAGTCAATTGTTTGTATAAAACTCATTTCAAAAGTTTTAAAACTTGTCAAAATTCATTGCTTATCATGACGAAATTATTAAATCATATAGAGAATTGGTTTAAAATAAGTTGAAATTTTTCGGGTCGTCACAGCAGGGGCAGAAGGGTGAGCAGGGGAGACCTGTGCATCAAGGTCACTATCTGACTGAGGAACAGAGAAAGCAAAATTGTTCCAGTCAGCATCAGCAGGAGAAAGATGGGCACCAGGATCTACGCCATATTGTCTTAGGCAGAGGTTGGAAGCTCGAACTTCATTTATAGCAACACCCATGACCATTTGTTGGACATCAGCCCTAACATCAGCTTGAAGAGCAGCCATTCATTGCATTAAATCTACCATTTGAACATAAGCTGAGGCAGGATTCATAGTATCCATTTGTTGTTCCTGCGAATCCAATCTCTCTGACAATACCATATTCTCCTCATCAAGAAAAAGAATTTTGCGATTAGCAGCATCCAAATCAGCTTGAAGACGGGAAATATCCTCAGTATACTCATTGTGAGGGATGATTCGCTTCTTTAAATCTTCCTCCTCTTCATGTTGTTTGACAATGGCTTCCACCGCCAAATCTACAAAGGCACATACTTGTTTGAGCTGGGCTTCAATGGATGAAGTTGTAACTTGCCCAGCTTGTTGTATGGCTTCAGTCATTCTATCAACAATGGCAGAGCGGATGGTGTTTTATAGATATGGTGTAACTTCAGCTAATGTCTTATAGACAGCCAAAGTGGAGAAGGCAGCCACCTCATCAGCATTAAACTTAGCATAGCTGGTGGAGGGGCGATCACTAGCAGCTAACACATGAGTACCTCCGTGGGGTGGTGGAGGTGGAAGGTTAGAGTCTGACTCGTCACCATGATCACCATCATTTTTACCTTCACCCGAAGGTTTAGAACCACTGGTATCCTTGTCAGCATCATTATCAACATCATCAGTGAGATCCACTGGTTTATCTTTGGAACCAGTCACATTATCATGAATGACTGGCTCTTCCTTACCAGTACATTTATCAGCATCACCATCAGATGAAGAAGATGATGAGGAAGAAGCTAATGAATTAGAAGGTACCGGCGAATCAGGAAGTTGTTGCATGATAAATTTACCAATAGTGGGATCTCTGATGAACTTGAGAGGACTCCATGTACCAAGCCATGGAGAAGCAGCTGGAGCCATACCAAAATAGTGATTGTATGGCTGCTCATTGATCTGTTCTAAAGTGGCCAGCCTCTCATATACCTCTTCTCTTGCTGGTCGATCAAGCTGAGATAGCATTTCAGTCAGCTCTTCTCTAGGTAGTTTACTAGCTAACACCAGAGCACTTTGGGGATTAATAGTCAGCTGATCCACCAGCTAGGCAACTCTGAGAGTGATGGATGCTCCCCTATAGATGAAGTTAGTTACAAATTCATCAGGATTTGGTAACTGGCACACATATGGCGGCTTCTCATCAGAAGCAGTAGCCTGAGATGAATCAGTAGTGGTAGTAGCTGAGGTACCAGCATCCATAATGGGTTCTGTAGAACCAGTAGCAGCAGTAGGTGATTGTGCAGTAGGTGAAGAAACGGCATCTGCAGCACCTCTAAAGAAAGTATCCGGTGTTGAATCAGAAACCTGTAGATTACCAGCAGGATCCTCAGTAATAAATTGTCTCGATTGAAGATCAGAAACATCCGGAATACTAATAGAACCAATGACATCAGTATCAAGAACCTCCTTAACAATATTACAAATGATATTTTAAAGTGCAGGAGGAGGTTCCATTATCATCTCCTCAACCACTATAGAATTAGTGGTTGAAGCAGCAATACTAGAGACAGTAGGAGGAGTAGCAGAAATATCAGTAGTAGCTAACTCCTCATTAGCAGTAAGAACAGTGGAACCAGCAACCACATTGTCTCCAGTAGAGCCAGCAGCAGTAGAGACAACAGTACTAGTATCAGCACCACCAGTAGGCAAAACAGTAGCACCAGCACCAGTAGCAGAAGCAGAGAGCTCATCAGTAGAAACATTAACATCCTTTTCTTGCTCCCCCTCTGCCTGTTCATCTACCCTGCTAAGAACTGAAACAAAAGAACATTTTATGTTAACAACTGTAGAACCAAATAAATTTGACTCAACAAATGCATCTGTTGTTGGTCTCTGGGGACAGACTGGTGGTTTAGTCAGCCCTTTGATTAAGACAGAGTTAGGTTTCTGTAAGTGCAGATGTGACTCTGCTGACTCATTGGCAACACATGCTGACCCAGATAGTGTAAGAGTTCTGGCTGGTAATGATGTAGGAGTGAGACTCTTATCATGATCCAAGTAACATATTGGCTGTGCAGTATCCTGAGCTGGTTCAACATGATGAGGACCCAGCTCAAGTCTACTTTAGGGGTCAGTTATGTGCTCTAATGGTTGTACTGTCAGCAGAGGATATAGCATTTAGTTCAATTTAGAAAAATGTGGAAGTGTCTAGTTAGAAGAGTATGGGTTGCTACTCTTCTTAACACTAGTTTTAAAACCAGTCAGCTTGGGAGCCAAGGTTATACCTTTAACTTCACTTTCATTTTGCAAGTCAGCAGTTAAAATGTTTTCAATTAAGTTAGAATTTTTTGCTGTTTGGTCTAACAACGCACCAGGTTCCATAGCCACATCCTTTGCAGGAGCAGCAGTTGAGACTGGTGCAATCTCCCCTATGGTTTGCTTGGAGCCAGCCTTTGCACGTTTGGATTTTCCTGTTACCAAGAAATAGATGAGTAACGGATTCCAATACTAGAATTGGGTAGTCAGTATATAAGACTAGGGATGTTCTTTATTATCAGAGAGCACTAGATTCTAATACAACTACTGCTTTACCAGTATGTGAGACGGTGGCTGTTCTAGTTGAGGTAGCTGGCTGCTTCCTACGCGTAACTAGCTTACGCTGAGGACCCTCCCCCTCAGCTGGTGCAACACCAGAGGCAGTCGATTGGTGAGCTCCACCCTGAGCAGAAAGATACTTGAGCATGCCTGGTGTTAAACCAATATATGGAGCAGCAAGTGCATCTTTTAGCATACCCCCTTGTTTTAGAGGCAGGTCGTATGATTGATCAGCAATCTGCTGGTAAGCTTCACCCAGCTCATTTTCAAAAACCATGCTTAAGAACCTTAGAAAGGGGATTAAATGTGTTCGTTTAGGTGCTTGTTCCATCTCCCTTAGCCTCAAATAAATTTCCCCGGCATAATCAATGTTTCTGTTGAACAACAAACCATGACCAATTTTAAGCTCAAAATCTGAGCACTGGTCAAAACTTCCTGATTTCTGGCTGATGCACTGGATCAGCAGCCCAAAGAAGTAGTACCAAAGAGGTGGCATATGCTTCCTCAAAGGTGTACGAGCTATTGGTTGAGAAAACCCAATGATTTCTAACACCTTCCGTCTGAATACATCGCTGGTTGGTGAATCGACAAACGGTCCATCTGGTAATTAAAGGGCATGGCGGATGGCCTCAATTGTGACAGAGCAAGGTAGGGTTTCGGTTACCATACCATGAATACATGGAACATTCTGGGGAGTAGTGGCAGTGGTGGCAGTATACCAAAATCGTGCCAAGCAGGCAGCATATAAGTGTGAAGGTACACTGGTGATAGCTCTAGCCAGAGGGGATTGCCGGATGTAGTCGATTAGCATTTCATAACCCATATTGGCTTTTAATTTAGGAATGGAGAGTGAATGAGAAGCATTGCCTCTCGATAAGCGAATAGTCGTGTGTTCAGGTGCATTAGCAGCCCTAATCAGAGTTGGGTGGAGATTGAAAAGTGGTCCTTGAACAACCTGTTCCTTCGATGCCGGTTGTGGTTGTTGATCATGTTGTTGTACTGGTTGTTGTTCCTCTGGCTGGTTTTCAACATGTGGTGATTGTGCTTGGTCTGCCATTGATGATAGGTAAATATGAAGATATGAAGTTGTGAAAGTTGGAAGATTGGAAGATTTTGAGAGAAAAGAGTGTGTGATTTTGAATAATGAATAACCGAAGGTTATTATGGAAGATAAAACACTCTTTTAACCATTCTGATTGGGTGAAAAAGTGCAGGAGAGAAAAAATGGTAACTCTCATCTGCAGGCGCGTGGGCAGATGTGACAGACTGGCACATTTTCAAGGGGACACAGACTGTTGACATGACGTATATACGGCTTGAACACTCATACCTCCCATTCAGCATTAAATGCAGCAGGTTTTAATTCAAAATTGATTTAAAAACCACAAAATAAGTTTTGTATTAAATACAAAATACTTTGTTACATTTAATATGTCATGAATTTAATTTAAATCATTGAGAGTAAATGAGTTTCAGTTTTAAGGAATCATTTAATTTTGTGAGCTATTTATTATTTCATTTAAAACATTTTGAGTAACCAAAGTATAAAAGACCTTGTTGTGCTGAGTGTTTGACATGTAGGCAGTAAATTAATAAATGTGACTTACTGGTTTGCCCTACCTGTTGTAGAGCCAGCACACCAACAAAATTGTCTTTTATTTAAAGTTCAAGCATACCCAGCTCAGAGATGAGATAGTTAAAACGTTTCTCATCTAAGGGCTTTGTGAAAAGATCTGCTAACTGCTGGTCTGTTGAAATAAAATGTAGCTCCACATCTCCTTTTTGAACATGATCCCTTATGAAATGATATCGAACGTCAATGTGCTTCGTCCTTGAATGCATCACAGGATTGTTGGTGATAGCAATTGCACTTGTGTTGTCACAGTAGATTGGAGTCTTTGTAACATGAACACCATAGTCCTTCAGCTGGCTTTGCATCCATAGTACTTGAGCAGTACAACTACCAGCAGAAACGTATTCTGCCTCAGCAGTAGATTTGGACACAGTATTTTGCTTTTTGCTCGTCCAGCTGGCTAGCCTACCACCCAGTAACTGGTAACCACCAGTAGTACTTTTCCTGTCTATTTTACACCTTGCAAAGGCAGCATCTGAATACCCAATTAGCTCAAAATCCTGGTCTTTGGAATACCAAAGACCACATTTAGCAGTACTTTTCAGATACCTAAATATCCTTTTTACTGCTAGCAAGTGTGACTCTTTAGGATCAGCTTGATATCTAGCACAGAGACATGTGGCAAACATAATATCTGGTCTGCTGGCTGTAAGATAAAGTAGGGATCCAATCATACCTCTATATTCAGTGATATTGGCTGGTTCACCATTGGGATCAGCATCTATTTTAATAGATGCTGCCATTGGGGTCCCTATATCCTTTAAACAGGTCAAACCAAATTTCTTTAACATATCATTGATATATTTATCCTGACTTATAAAAATTCCATCATCAAGTTGTTTAATTTGCAATCCCAAAAAGTATTGCAAATCTCTTTGTAAGCTCATTTCATATGTCTTTGACATAAGTTTTGAAAAATCTTGACAATGTTTCTCATTTTTAGATCCATAAATAATATCATCCACATATATCTATACCAGCAAGAGATCACCATCTGTCTCTTTTGAGAACAGAGTGGTACCAATTGTTCGAACTTTAAAACCTATACCAGTGAGATACACATGAAGTGTCTCATACCATGCTCTTGGTGCCTGTTTGAGGCCATAAAGATTTTTGTCTAGCTTGTAGACATGATCTGGATATTTACTGCTTACAAAATCAGGAGGCTGTTTGACATAAACTTCTTCTTGCAGCTTCCCATTTAGAAATGCAGATTTAACATCCATCTGGAATACCCTAAAGTTCATCTTAGCAGCATATGCCAAGAAAAATCTGATAGCTTCCATCCTAGCCACTGGAGCATATGCCTCTCCATAATCCAATCCTTCTTCCTGTTTGAATCCTTGAGCTACTAGTCTAGCTTTGTTTCTGATTACAATCCCATCTTCATCCATCTTGTTCTTGAAAACCCACTTGGTACCAATGATCTTCTTAGTTTCATCATCAGGTTTAGGTACCAATGTCCAAACCTTATTCCTATCAAACTGGGAGATCTCTTCTTGCATAGCTCCTGCCCAGCTTGGATCTTTGATTGCTTCATCAGGACATGTAGGTTCAATGGTAGACATAAAATTTACATGCATACAAAAGTTGCTGGTTGCATGTCTTCTTGTTTTAACACCACTAGCTAGATTACCAATAACTTGCTCGATTGGATGCTCTTTTGTCCATCTAGTGTTATGAACAGTTGAGCTTATCGTGGAACACACAGCATCTTGATCATTAGCTGGTTCAAAGGTATGAGCAGTAGTTGGAGACAGCTGTTCATTATTAATGTAACCAGCACCAGCTTGTGATCCTTCAGAACCAGTAGACCTATGCTCAAGTTGTAGGACTTCAGTAGGGCTAGTATGTCCACTTAGTTTAGACACAGATGGAACAGAGTGTTCCATCTCATCATCAAAGAACCCAGCAACATGGATTGGTGAGGGATTTGCAGCTGGTTCTTCTTCATCATCAAGAGCTTGCTGAGTAGGCTCTTCAAACAATAACTCTTCATCTTCTTGACTTAGAGATGAAGCTGGGGCAGTTTCATCAAATGTAACATTAATTGATTCTTCAAAACAACCCCTTCTTTTATTGAAAATCCTATATGCCTTTGACATGTTGGAATATCCCAAGAATATACCTTCATCAGCCTTAGCATCAAACTTGCCTAGCTGATCCCTATTGTTTAGAATGAAACAGGGAGTGCCAAATACATGAAGAAATGAAATTGAGGGTCTTCTTCCTTTGAGAACTTCATAAGCAGTTTTCTGATGTCTGTTCACTATTAAAGATCTATTCTGGGTAAAACATGCAGTGTTAACAGCTTCTGCCCAATATGAATTTTTCAGCCCGGACTCAGCTAACATAGATATTGCTGCTTCAATGAGAGTTCTGTTTCTTCTTTCTGCAACACCATTCTGTTGAGGTGTTCTCATAGCAGAAAAGTTCTGTGAAATACCTTTGTCAGCACAAAATTCTTCTAATGTAGCATTTCTGAATTCTGTACCATGATCACTTCTTAGCTGTTTCACCAGTTGCCCATTTAAAAGCTCCATTCTTTTGATGAAATTGATAATTTCATCAGCAGCTTCACTCTTTTGCTTCAAAAAGAATACCCAGGTGTATCTGGAATATTCATCAACAATAACCAGTGTATACTTCTTTCCACTAAAGCTGACCACATTAACAGGATCAAAATGATCCATATGAAGTAAATGAAATGGTTTCTCAACAAATGAGATTTGCTTTGATTTGAATGAGGCATGGTGATGTTTTCCCTTTTCACAGCCAGGACACAATATGTCCTTTACATAAGACATAGTGGGTAGCCCAGACACCAAACTTCTACTGGATAATTTGTGAATGTCTTTGAAGTTGAGATGTGAGAGTCTTTTGTGCCATAACCACTTCAGGTTGTCTGCTGCCTTTGAATAGAAACAAGTATCAGTTGTTGTGACTGTTGTGTTCATGTCAATTTGATACATGTTTTCATGACGTTTTGCACTCAGCAGTGGCTTCCCTGTCTTATCAAAAATTGTGCTAATTTTTCTTCTGAATTGGACTATCTTATTCTTACTTGTCAGTTGGCTTATGCTGAGTAAATTATGTTTAAGCCCAATTACATATGCAATATTTGAGAACGTGACATTCCCATTTGTCAAGGTACTAAAACCCTTTGTGTAACCCAATGAATTATCTCCATACGAAACAACTGGACCATCCTTTTCTTGATAGTCCATCAGCAGGGACTTACATCCAGTCATATGTCTCGAACAACTACTATCGAGATACCAGATTTTCTTATTTTGAATGCCCTGCATAGTAGCTAAGAGATTAGTTCGTATTGGGAACCCATCCAAGGATGGGTTCTTGAAGGGTCATCTTTGATGATCTCTTCCTGTCTGCTGGTTTGCTTGAAGAAGCAGCAGATGGGGTTAGGGTTAGAGTACACCGGTTGGCTAAGTGAAACTTGCTGTCACATTTGTAGCATTTTCTCACATTTGGTATCGGTGACTGGTCATACACTGAGTAAATGGGTGCAGTAATATCGGGTCGACTTTTGTTACTGCCTCAATTAGCTGGTCAAGCTTGACTGTCATAATCTCAGTGATAGATAGCTCATCATTCGAGTCCACTTTAGCTTTTCCCTTAAGGGCAGCTTTCTTCTTAGAACCAGTACCATAGTCATGGCGCATTGCTTTGCCTTTATCACTTGACGAGCCAGCATGGGAAGTTACTGGCTTGTCTACTGAAGCTGATGAGCTAGAAGAAGTTTTACCTGCTGCCTTGGACTTGCCAGTATTTCGTTTGACTGGCTTGTCTACAGCTACTGGTTGACCAGTAAGTTTGTCATTAGCTGGCTCAACACAATTAGAACTCGAACACGAAGGGGAATCAGTTGGATTAATTTTTCTTAGATTATTTTCAGTGATTTCCCTTTTAATACGTCTTTCTTTTGGAGTCATGTAGTAGATGCTTGAGGGGTCAGTAGTCTCATCAATTGAGGTACTAGCTTTTCTTGCTCTAACTTCATCCTCCAAAATCTCTTTCATGGCAGGTGGTGGGGACACAGCAGGTCTAACAAACTTATTTGTCAAGACCTTTTTACCCTTAACTATCTTGGCAAAAGTATTTGGCCAGACAGCTTCATGATCAGTTTCAAGAATTGGGTCCATGAAAGTAACTTCTGCAATAGCAGCAGCAGCAGCATAGTCACCAGCAAAGAAAGCTTCAACTTGGGCAGGCACCTGCTCGTTAACACACTTGGCTGTGCGTTGAGCAGATGTACTCAACGTGAAGAGACTTTAAAGCGAAGTTTTATTTTTCAAGTTTGGAAATATCATCTTTCAAGATTTTAATTTCATCATTTTTGCTTTTAAGTTTCTCATTTAAAGATTTGTTGTCAGTTTTCAAAACTTCTTCACGTTTGCTGCCTCTACATAAGTCAACTCTTAGGTAGTCAAACATTTCGGCTTTTTCTTCATCAGTATAAGTTCGAAAATTATCAACCTTATGCATCAATTCAGTTTTCCATTGAGGTGAATCTCTTTTCTGATCAGCTTCCCTCATATCTGCCAAAAACTTACTACCACTATCATCCTCATCAGACTCCTTGACCTCATTGGCCATTAAACACAGCTTTTTATCAGAAGCATAACCAGCACCATCATCATCAGTATCACTATCAGAGGATGACGATGAGCTGGTTTCATCCCAATCATGATGCTCAGCAACTAGAACCTTTTCTGGCTTTTTACCCTTCTTATCAGTCTTAGCACTTTCCTTCATCTGAGCTTTCATAGCTTTGTACTTGTTCTTGTACTTATCAGCTTTTGAGAAAGAGTTAGCATGTGAAGTTGAAGGTTTTCTGGACATGCATTCAGCAGTAAAATGTCCAACCTTCCCACAATTATAACACTCAGATTTAGGACCCTTGACTGACTTGCTGCTATACCTAGCACTCGGTTTCTTACTCCATTTGTATGACTTGCTGGTTCTATTAACCTTTTGAACTTCCTAGCCAGCAAAGCCATACCTTCATCAAACCCTTCTACATCACTTTCATCATCACTGCTTTCTTCAGACCCAGTACCATTATCCACATCACTCTCAGCTGTCTCTTCTTCTGCCAACAACTTTTGAACCAGTAAAGCCTTTTGAGCTTTCTTTTTAGCAGCAGCAATAAGAGCGATATCATCTGTCTTAGAAGATTTTGAAGTGGTGGGGGCAGACCTAAAGTTTTCTTTCAAGTTAAGTTAAAATTTAGCCTCTGCTTTCTCATGGTCCCAAAGTGAACTGTAGAGAGAAGACATGTTAAAGTTCTTTAAGGTCTGAGTGATTCTTAAGGGGTCAGTAACAGATTTTCATTTAGTAGGCAGCGAATCAATGAATTTGTTTACTTGTTCAAATTCAGTATAGGTGACATTCAAAGTGATCAGGTCTGCAATCAAGGAGTTAAACCTAATAAAGGTTTGCTTAAGGGTTTCATTCTTGTAGGCAAAGAACAATTCATATTCTCTTTTCAAAGTAATCATTCTGTTCTGCCTTACTTCTCCCATACCCTCATAGGTGACATCTAGATAGTCCAACATAAGCTTGGCATTTGCTTTTCCCCTAATCAGTTTGAACAGTGGGTTAGGTAAAGTTATAGCTAACAGGGTTCTAATTTTAGGGTCAAGTCCAACACGACGTTTATTCTCAGTATCCCATCTAGAAGGAGTGAGAATAACCTCTCTGCCAGGAATAGCAGGAGTGTCAGCTGTAGCTGGAACACTACCAATAGTCTCAGTGGGAACAAATGGACCATCTGTGGAAATACCAGCATGAGTGGGTCAATAGACTCAAGGTGAAGCATGAATCTTGCCTTCCAAGTTTCATACTCATCTTCATTAAATTTGGGTGGTCTATTGGATGAGCCATTTTCAAGGTAAGCAGTATTTAAATATGCAGCCATGAGAGAATTCAGATCCAAGATATTAATTATCAAGACTGAAGCTCTGATACTAGTTGTTGGTCCCTTGATAACAACAGGAGTATTGTAGAGGGGGGGTGAATACAGTTTCTTTATAATTAACTTAACAGTTAAACACGATTAGTATTCAAGCATGTTAATTAAATAGAGTCACAGGTAATTTTCAACGGTTATTCTTTATTGATTGAATCACAACGAATCACAACTATCCTTGGCAGAATGATAGTTGGTTGATACAGATTACCTAGAATATAGCTAAGAGGCAAACTAAAAGCTATTACACGTTTTTGACTCTAAATAAATAAACCCACACCACTAGTTGTTAAAATAGTGGATACAACAAATTATAGTAGTCCTATTAACTGTGTAATGGTTCTATTGTCCACTGGTACATAGGATGTCTGTACTTGTGGGGACAACTGCATCGGAGAGCATGCTCTCCTCTTTCCTCTTTGGTAGCTATTTGCAGGAACACCCCAATTCGGTTTGGCACCACTATTTGATTAAACAAATAGAATGTTGTGTTCCCTAGGTGTTGACAAAGTATAACCCATGTCTGCACATGCGTTAAACTTTTGCATTCCCACGTGGTCTTGTAAGGTCACTTGTCAGCCGCCGACGCGTGTCCTTTTCTATTCAACTTTGTCTTTGACTTCTGTTGAATAGTACAATTGATGTAGACCACTCGGGAAACTACTATGCTTATAATGGAGCATAGCTGTCATGTGTAGTAAGCTGTATTCCAGCTGTGCTGGTTCTTCATTGCTGAGACACTTGATATTCTTGAACTGCTGAGTACACATCATGTGCTGATTGAAGAACACTGTCTACCTTGTGCTGGTAGACTGAGCAGCAAACTACACTCGACACAGCAATATCTGCTGTCTATACATAAACAAACTTATGATGGCTGTACATAACATTTTAGTGTAAAATAAATTACAGTTTTGTCATAATTAAATCCTTAATTATTTTGGGGACTCAACAAGAACCTTTGAAGAAATGCTCAATAAAAAGAATGCCACCGCCGGGACTTGAACCCGTGACCTCTCACACACCCGACACACTCTTCACCATCCCTCTATTCTCGTTTATCTGATTAATCTCTCACCCGTTTTTAGTTAACTCTGAAAGGACCCGTTCATATACATTATAAACGATTCATAATAGTTGATTACATCGTGAGGTATTTGACCTCTATATGATACATTTTACAAACATTGCATTCGTTTTTAAAAGACAAACTTTCTTTACAACGAAAGTTGACGGCATGCACACCATTTCATAATACATCCAACTATAATTGGCTTAATAATAATCTTGATGAACTCAATTACTCGAATGCAACGTCTTTCAAAATATGCCATGAATGACTCCAAGTAATATCCTTAAAATGAGCTAATGCCCAGCGGAAGATTTCTTTAATACCTGAGAATAAACATGCTTTAAAGTGTCAACCAAAAGGTTAGTGAGTTCACAGGTTTATCATAACAATCATTTCAATATATTAATAGACCACAAGATTTTTGTTTATAAATATATGTACACTCGCAAGTGTATAAAAGTATTCTATAAGTTGTAGGCACCCGGTAACAAGCCTTAACGTTCATGTTTTACCCTCTGAACTATACCAGATCAGGTGTGTTTAATATAACCTCGAAGTACTAAAGCATCCTATAGTCAGGATGGGGTTTGTCAGGCCCAATAGATATATCTTTAGGATTCGCGCCTACCGTACATAGACAAGTAGTTTAATGTTACCAAGCTAAGGGTATATTTCTGGTTTAAACCCACATAGAATTAGTTTTAGTACTTGTGCCTATTTCGTAAAACATTTATAAAACAGCGCATGTATTCTCAGCCCAAAAATATATATAAAAAGGGAGTAATGAAACTCACAATACTGTATTTCGCAGTAAAAATACATATAACGTCATTTAATAAGTGCAAGGTTGGCCTCGGATTCACGAACGTATCAATATTGAGATTCAATATTGCAGGAAAGTACGTAGAAGCAACGGAGATGATAAACACTAGATTGACCTCACGAGCATACCCATGAACCATACCCATCACCTCCATAGCTATAACCCATAATTTCCTTAGCTTCGACTCATTCAAAAAACTATTTTGAAATCACTCGGACAGCACTCCGTCGTAATATTTTATGTATACTAATAATATCTTGAAATAATACAGAGCAAATATATATATATATATATATATATATATATATATATATATATATATATATATATATATATATATATATATATATATATCAATTGAGAGAGTTTAGAGAAATATATTTTCAAGTTTCTATGAAATAATGAAACCTATTGAATTCTATTTATAATAGATTTTTGAATTATAAAAGTGAATTATTAAAGTATGAATTATTAAAGTGAATTATTAAAGTATGAATTATTAAAGTGAATTATTAAAGTATGAATTATTAAAGTGAATTATTAAAGTATGAATTATTAAAGTGAATTATTAAAGTATGAATTATTAAAGTTAAAGTAAAGTAAAAGTAAAGTAAGGTAAAGTTAAAGTATAGTAAAAGTATAAAAAACTATGTATGTATAATACGCGTATAAATATATATAATATTAATTTAAATCGTTATATATATTTAATGAAATAAAATATAAATATCGTTATATTTATTATACTGGTTAAGTAATGAGTTGTCAAAAGTGATTCTAGATATTTATAAAAGTTATATACGTTTTAATAATAAAGTTCTTTTTAAACTGAAAACGTCTTTGTACGTTTGAAAATAGATTAATAGAATATTATGGAAACCAATTCTCCACTAACTTTTGTCTAACTTTTGTAAATGACACTTTTTGTTTTTATTTATAAATAGCTTTACAAATTATTCTGAATATCGTTAAGAGGAATAGATTTTCTCAAATCATAGTGGACCTCTCAACAGAGACTTGTAATCATAATTCAATGTTTCTGATAATTCAATCATTTAATATATTGTTTTCGTCGAAAATCATATTGAAACAAATACGTTCGTGTAAAGTATTATACGTTTAATACTTTATTAATATTTTCAAGTTATAATATATATATACATATACATATCTATTTATATATAACGGTTCGTGAATCGTCAGAATTTGGTCGAGGTTATAATGAATGTATGAACACAGTTTAAAATTCTTGAGATTTAACTTAACAAACTTTGCTTATCGTGTCTGAATAATATAAAGATTAAAGTTTAAATTTGGTCAAAAATTTTCGGGTCGTCACAGTACCTACCCGTTAAAGAAATTTCGTCCCCGAAATTTTAATAAAGGTCGTTATGACTAACAATGAGAATGTTATTATAACGATTATAGAGTTTTATCATGTTCAAGAAGAATGGATAAAATAATTCGATTACTCGAAGCCTATGAGTGAAGTTATCGTAAATGAATGAAATAAGATAATAGTGATTCGTCGTATCTTTTGACGTCATCACGATTGATCTCCGAAAAGAAAATCTTTGTAATCAATATTGGATTTGATTATTCGGCAATTAAGGAAATTATGATCCTCTTCGAATTAATGCGATAATCCATTTTGATTTCTCTGTCGGATATTTCACTATAAATCCACCTCATTTGTTTTCTTACAACTCACACCTTCTCAACTCATATTTTAAAGTATTTGTCAATATGCTTCATCCAGTGCTAATTCTTGATATACTCCTCACTTTCATATCTGTCGCTCTTCTTTTTCATCTGCCTCCGGAAGAATCTATTTACTTCTACTATACTCTTGGTTTTATAGTGTTTTTAGTTTTCCCGTGTCTTTATATTGCTATATGCATTGATATATACGGTTTGTGATTTCTGGGTTGTTGTTGGGTTTTATATCTTCCCTTATATTTCAAAGTCCTTGCTTCTTCTATAATCATTGTCATCCACAGTTAATGCTCTCTTCTATTTGCTATGATTTATACTCCCATTTCTAGTTCGGAGCTTTATCCTTCCGTTTCTTCTTCTTGCGATTAAGCACCGCTTGTAATGGTCCAGAATTCGCAGATATAAATTTCGGAATGAACATTGTTAATGTTCTAGGAAGGAAATTGTAATGACACGATCTTGACTTGTCAAATTACCAGAATACCTCGAAAAAGGCCGAATCATCAAGAAATATTTTCTTGATATTTAGAGATCAAAGAGAATACAAGAGTCGTGTAACATAGCACATGATGACGTTATGATCTGTGAATCATCATGTTTCATTTAGAAACTCAGCATGAATTACTGTAATATAATCACGTTGATCAAGTGTCATTATATTATACTAACTCATGCTTCAGCTCCCAACACTTCTTCAAGAATATTCCTATTTTAAACTCGAATGTTTCAGAATTTAGAAACTAAAATAGTTTCTTTTATGATATAATATAGATAGCGCGAAGTGGTAAATGATTTCAGATAAGAATAATTATAAAAATATCTTCAGAAGTATAGATGATATTTATAATGAAAGATACGATGATATCTTAGAATGTCTAATATCAGAGGATGATGAAGGATATTGTCCGCAAGGGTTTAGATTCAAGAGCAAGGTATTCGTTAATGACTTCAGTAAGTACTGAATCATTTAGATTCTTTGAAGGCAGGTTCAGCCTTTGTGATTTGTCCACAGCCTCATTCATACTTTGCTCAATCCGTTTTCCAGTTCCAAAGCTTCTCTTTTTCTGAGCTTTGCCAATATACTATCCTTTATCATCCAACTTTTTACTGTTAAGGTCGTTTACAGTTTTTGCTGCTTCATCAGCATTTTTCAAAATTTCGAGAACTGGTTCGCAGTTTAGGGTGTTTTTCAGAAATTTCTCATTCAAAGAATGTAAGTCTTGGAGGTAGACGTTGTGTGTATATGTAATTGTTGATGTAGACTGCTGCGAGGTTTCAAAATACTGATTGCTGATTCTCAATAATTGGTATGGCAATTCTTGTTATAAGGTACGAATGAGTATATGATAGGGTTTTGATAATTATAATGATTTTTTGTGGAAAGTCAAAGATCAATGAAGTTGTTGGTAAGTTTATTGCTAATGTGGTGAATATAAACTATTCTCCGGTAACATTGGCGAAAGGGCAACGTATCTATCGAGGTTATAATAAGACTGTTTTGATTGAGAAGTCGAAGATGACTTGCTGGAGCTGTGACAAAACTGTCTATTTTGAAACGGAATTGAAAAGTTATTTTAGCTAGTAAATGCCAAAGGGTCTAACACGGATACGTGTCGAACTATGACTTGGGTTTTGAGAGTTTTTCAGGTGTATAACTGTGGGTAACATGTGGTTGGATCATCATCTCGATTGTTCCTTAGTTGAAGTGTCTTCAGGAATTTCGAAGGGTTTGAGCACATATTGTAGTCGTTAATACATATGATGTTCTAACACAGTTTTGAAGTCAAAGTATAACACAGTTTTAAAGTCAAAGTATAGCTTTGAAAGATATAGGAATCTAAGAGTGATGATACTGGTTATATTTCGAATTGAATTATGCGATTTCAAAATCAGAATATGTAATTGAATTTGAATGATTATGATTGTTTTGATTTATATGAAAGAATGGATATTGTTGTGAAAGTAGGGAGTATAGTTAATGATTGCTGAATCAGTTTCGAAAAATATAATATATTAATTGTGAATTATATATCTCTCGGGTATTACCTACCCGTTAAAAAAAATTTCACAATTAATATTTTGTACAAAAGAAGTTTATTACAGTCTTTATGAAAATATATGTGTATATTTTCTTTAGATGTAATATAGATTTAATGAGTTAATATTAAATTAAACTCATTTGTTTTATGGTTGGAACTAGAATTGAGTAATCCCTAAAACTTTATAAATTGCATAAGTATTTCTTCAATAATATTGAAATTATGAATCATTACTTTGTTATTTGTTGGTTTTCGTGAAATTCTTGTGAACTTCGCAAGGTACGAATGATGTTATTTGAAAAGTTTCGAGTACATCGATGATGAAAGCGTAAAATCAAACATATATTCGAATAATACACTTGATTTATTATAAATTGGATTTTTTATTGAATTGAGACAGAGATTGTAATTAACGATGGTTAAGTTGCGGACGAAGGACGTACATCATTGCATATTTGTAATACGAATTAACTGAGTAGTTAAGATTCACACATAATAGCTTAGTACGGGAAGATTTATTATGGTTTAAAAATTTATACATATAAAATATACATATAAATCTTTCGATTGGAAATGAGTTAATACTTCATAACTCATTGATACAATATATTTGTTGTTGATTCGTAATGATGTCCACAATGATTCTTGAACTGACAGAGTTTGTGATGTTACAGGTGCTGTTGATTCTGACGATATTGACGGCACTGACTGTGTTGATGATGCTACGGTCCTGTTGATGCCGTTGGTAAAACAATTCTAGCTTGTAAATCGTACACCATTTTCGATCAAAGTTTCTACTCTACCATCTCCATTCACTCATCCGATTTACGGTCAGAATTAAATAATCTCTAAGATTTTGGAGATTATATAACTGCCGCAGAGATATCTCTTCAATGAAGTTTATGAATTAATACTTCATCGTTTGTTGTTGTTGATATTCCTGGATATTTACAGGGCGTATGACGTTGATGTTTGAGATACATATTGTGATGTTGCGGTGTGGGATGTGGATGTTGTTGTTGGTGGTGGTGATGGTACTGTTGGTGTTGCTGATGGTGGTATTGTTTATGCTGCTGGTACTGCTGCTGGTGTTTGTAACCTTTGCACCATATTCTCCAAAGCCACTACCCGAGCGCGAAGCTCGTTGACTTCTTCTATTACACCGGGGTGATTGTCGGTTCGGACGAGCGGATAAATAAAATCTAGAATTTGGTGTAGTATGTAATCATGACGAGATACTCTAGAAATAAGAGAGAAAATGGTGTTTCGGATAGGTTCGCCGGTAAGTGCTTCAGGTTCTTCGCCAAGAGGGCAATGTGGAGGATGGAAGGGATCAACTTCTTCTTGTCTCCATTGATTAAGGAGGCTACGAACCCATCCCCAATTCATCCAGAATAGATGATGACTAATTGGTTGATCCATTCCGGTCACACTGCTTTCGGAACTTGAGTTGGATTCCATTTCGGAATCCGAGGGACTTGAACTAATGACAAATTCCATTTCGTACGATTGAATAAAGAATTTTTCGATATGAAATGATTTTTCGGCTATCGGGTGGTATTCTAATTATATAGAGCAAAAGGTTTCGTAGATTACGGAGGAATTTACGGAATATGTCAGGAAAAGTTTACAGTAACAGATACGCTAAGATATAAATTAGCAGATACGCTAAGATATGAATTTTGTCTATACACTATTCATGCAATCAATGCAATAATATGTGTCTAGACTAAGAATGATAAGCAGGTAATTTCCGACAAGAATGATGAGCAAAACTTTTGAAATGCAGACACGGTCGAAGTCCAGACTCACTAATGCATCCTAACGACTATCAGTTAGACACACTAATGCAGACCTGGTTCGCAAAGACCACCGCTCAGATACCAACTGAAAGTTGGGGACGCATCTCACTCAGTGCCTTCTCAGCTAACCGCCTGTGACCACTGAGCGTACCTCAGACACTGATTTTATGGCCCGCCTCTTGGCAGTACAGCCAACCCTAATAGGAACCGCGAGGAGTAAGAGCCAATGCTTCGTCACAGGTAACACTGTGATAACCCCCTCTACGATTAACCCGCTCATAAACGGCATTAAACCAGCTCTGATACCAACTGAAAGGACCCGTTCATATACATTATAAACGATTCACAATAGTTGATTACATCGCGAGGTATTTGACCTCTATATGATACATTTTACAAACATTGCATTCGTTTTTAAAAGACAAACTTTCTTTACAACGAAAGTTGACGGCATGCACACCATTTCATAATACATCCAACTATAATTGGCTTAATAATAATCTTGATGAACTCAATGACTCGAATGCAACGTCTTTCAAAATATGCCATGAATGACTCCAAGTAATATCCTTAAAATGAGCTAATGCACAGCGGAAGATTTCTTTAATACCTGAGAATAAACATGCTTTAAAGTGTCAACCAAAAGGTTGGTGAGTTCACAGGTTTATCATAACAATCATTTCAATATATTAATAGATCACAAGATTTTTGTTTATAAATATATGTACACTCGCAAGTGTATAAAAGTATTCTATAAGTTGTAGGAACTCGGTAACAAGCCTTAACGTTCATGCTTTACCCTCTGAAGTACACCAGATTAGGTGTGTTTAATATAACCTCGAAGTACTAAAGCATCCTATAGTCAGGATGGGGTTTGTCAGGCCCAATAGATCTATCTTTAGGATTCGCGCCTACCGTACATAGACAAGTAGTTTAATGTTACCAAGCTAAGGGTATATTTCTGGTTTAAACCCACATAGAATTAGTTTTAGTACTTGTGCCTATTTCGTAAAACATTTATAAAACAGCGCATGTATTCTCAGCCCAAAAATATATATAAAAAGGGAGTAATGAAACTCACAATACTGTATTTCGTAGTAAAAATACATATAACGTCATTTAATAAGTGCAAGGTTGGCCTCGGATTCACGAACGTATCAATATTGAGATTCAATATTGCAGGAAAGTACGTAGACGCAACGGAGATGATAAACACTAGATTGACCTCACGAGCATACCCATGAACCATACCCATCACCTCCATAGCTATAACCCATAATTTCCTTAGCTTCGACTCATTCAAAAAAACTATTTTGAAATCACTCGGACAGCACTCCGTCGTAATATTTTATGTATACTAATAATATCTTGAAATAATACAGAGCAAATATATATATATATATATATATATATATATATATATATATATATATATATATATATATATATATATATATATATATATATATATATATATATATATATATATATATATATATATATATATATATATCAATTGAGAGAGTTTAGAGAAATATATTTTCAAGTTTCTATGAAATAATGAAACCTATTGAATTCTATTTATAATAGATTTTTGAATTATAAAAGTGAATTATTAAAGTATGAATTATTAAAGTGAATTATTAAAGTATGAATTATTAAAGTGAATTATTAAAGTATGAATTATTAAAGTGAATTATTAAAGTATGAGTTATTAAAGTGAATTATTAAAGTATGAATTATTAAAGTGAATTATTAAAGTATGAATTATTAAAGTTAAAGTAAAGTAAAAGTAAAGTAAAGGTAAAGTTAAAGTATAGTAAAAGTATAAAAAATTATGTATGTATAATACGCGTATAAATATATATAATATTAATTTAAATTGTTATATATATTTAATAAAATAAAATATAAATATCGTTATATTTATTATACTGGTTAAGTAATGAGTTGTCAAAAGTGATTCTAGATATTTATAAAAGTTATATACGTTTTAATAATAAAGTTCTTTCTAAACTGAAAACGTCTTTGTACGTTTGAAAATAGATTAATAGAATATTATGGAAACCAATTCTCCACTAACTTTTGTCTAACTTTCGTAAATGACACTTTTTGTTTTTATTTATAAATAGCTTTACAAATTATTCTGAATATCGTTAAGAGGAATAGATTTTCTCAAATCATAGTGGACCTCTCAACAGAGACTTGTAATCATAATTCAATGTTTCTGATAATTCAATCATTTAATATATATTTTTTTTCGTCGAAAATCATATTGAAACAAATACGTTCATGTAAAGTATTATACGTTTAATACTTTATTAATATTCTCAAGTTATAATATATATATACATATACATATCTATTTATATATAACGGTTCGTGAATCGTCAGAATTTGGTCGAGGTTATAATGAATGTATGAACACAGTTTAAAATTCTTGAGATTTAACTTAACAAACTTTTCTTATCGTGTCTGAATAATATAAAGATTAAAGTTTAAATTTGGTCGGAAATTTTCGGGTCGTCACAAACTCTTTTCTATATGTTACTGTTTTTAGTTAACTCTTTTCCAAATCGCGAATTACAATATTAATTTAGGACTTTTAAACGATTTATAACCAACCTATATTGATCATGAACTAATTGGAAACGAAATAAAATAAAATAAAAAGAGAAACAGACTTCAACTGTCGTTGCTGTTTCTGTTTAAAAAAAATTGAACTTGAATTTGAGAAAGTTTTAAATACAAGTTTCTACATGAATTAGTTTGTAAATCATATATAAAAGTTTTAGATTCATCAATTTCTACATAAACTCAAAAATGAATTCAAATTTCATGAAGAACACGATGGTTGACTTTTTGAATTCAGAACTTTGACTCTCAAATTCTCACTCATTTTAAAAAATTGAAAGGTGTAATTTTGCAGAAAGTTCCTTTGGATGCTTCCTAACACTTCCACATTTATAGATTTTGAAATTGATACGAAATCATGCTTTTGAGCAAAAAGTGACACGAACAGGGGTGTCGTGCCTTATATATAAAAAATCTATTTAACTTGTCAAATGGGTAGCAAATAAAGGTTGTGTATAATTGTTAGTGGTAGTGGAAGATTGAATAAATCACTTAACACTGGAATTGATCAAATTATACTGTAAATATGTGTCGACCTTTAATAACCAGACAAAACAAAAACAGGTTGAAGAAAATAAATAAAAATTAAAAGTTGATCACGATTGATAACAAATTTTGTAATTCACTGTGATAAGATTCGATTTTATTTGAAATAGAATTAGAGACAGGATCAAAAGTACGATTGCGATGTGCAACAAAATTGAATTTGTTCAGATATTCAGATTTATATGGATTACATATTTAATTAATTGATATTAATAATTAATATTAATATTATTAATAATAATACATGAAAATATTAAAAATAATCGAATTTATGATAATAATAATTATAAAAATAACAATAATATAACAATTTTTATGTATTGAATTTCATAATGATAATATTAATTAAAATACTTGTAATAATAACAATAGTTAATATTTATAATAATAATTTTAATAAGTTTAATAATAAAATAAAAAATGATAATATTATTAATAATACTAATAATAATACTAATGTTTGATAATATTAATACTATTAAATGATATTAATAATAATTATACAACAATTTATACATATCAATTTCATATTTATATTATAATATTATTAGTACTGGTTTTAATATTTATTTTAATATTACTACTGGAAGTAACATTAATACAACAATTATAATCTAGCTTGTAATAAAATTTAATATACTAACCTTATTAGTTCTGAAATACTTTTTTCTATAATATCATATTTGAATAATTAATATTTATATATAATATTAATTATGTATAGAAGTCATATATGTATATATCTAAATTCATTTTAATAATAGTTTAAACATTTTGTATTTTACTTTACATTTTCAATTCAAATAATTATATTGTAATTTATTAATTCAAGATATTATATATAATTATATTTATTTTTATATACATATCTATATATATTCTTACTTATTTACAATAGTTGTTCGTGAATCGTCGGGAATAGTCACAAGGTAATTGAATACATGGAACAGTTCAAAATTTTTGAGACTCAATCATTACAAACTTTGCTTATCGTGTCGATATCGAATAAGGATTAAGTTTAAATTTAGTCGAAAATTTCTGGGTCGTCACAGTACCTACCCGTTAAAGAAATTTCGTCCCGAAATTTGATCGAGGTCGTCATGGCTAACCATAAAAATGTTTTAATGATGAATATGAGTTGATAAATAGAGTTTTATCATCATTAAGTAATATGTATGATATTTGATTACTCGAAGCGTACGAGTGAAGCTATCACAAAAGAATGAATTGAGTAAATATAGGATTGTCTTAACCGGTGACGTAGTCATTGGTTGATTTCTAGAATTGAAGGGATTTAGAGAAAATTTTCGTAATAAGATTTGATTCTCCGGTAAATAAGGAAATTAGGATCTTCTTTGGTTAAATGCGATAATCTGTTTCGATTGCTTTGTCGGATATTTTACTATAAATCCACTCTCTTCATTTCCTTTATATTTTGGAGTTCCATACTTTTGTTTTTCTCTTCTCGACTTTAAGTCATGTGAATAATGGTCCAGAATTCTTAGTTATGAAGTTTCGAATGAACATTGCTAATGTTCTAAGAAAGATACTGTGATAGCTCGATCTGATTTGTCAAACTACCAGAAATCAGAGAAAATATAGAACTATCAGGAAGATATGTTCTCGATATGTTTGGAGGTTAGGTAGAACGTAAGAGTCATGTAACATGGCACATGATGATGTTATAGTCTGTGAATCATCGCGTTCCATTTAGAAACCTAGCATGACTTACTGTAATATAATCACGTTGATCAAGTGTCATTATATTATACTAACTCATGCTTCCGTTCCCAACACTACTTCAAAACATTCATATTTCAAACTCTAAGTTTTCAGAGATTTAGAAACTAAAACAGTTTCCTTTTATGATATTGCACAGATAGCGCGGAGAGTTAATTAATATCGGACGAGAATATTTATGAAGATATCTTCAGAAATATTGAGGATATTTATAATGAAAGATACAATAATATCTTAGAATTTTAGAGTCAAATTGTGATGAAGAAATTCATTCACAATGATTTAGAGCGATTAAGGAGCAAGGTATTCGCTAAAGATTTTATCACAAACAGAATCATCAGGATTCTTTATGTACGAGTTTAGTCCTTGTGATTTGTTCAGAGTCTACTTCATGGTTTGCTTAATCCGTTTTTCAGTACAAATTTTTCATTGAGTGTTTCCATCACTCCATTCTTTATCATCAAACTTTTGACTGTTAAGGTAGTCTTCAGTTTTCACTACTTCCTCAACTTTTTTAAAACTCGAAAAACTGATTCATAGGCTAAAGCGCTTTTCAGAAATTCAGAATTGAAGATCATAATTCTAGGAGATAAAGGTTATATGTATACAAATAACTGTTGATGTTGAAACGCTGCGAGATTCAAAGTACTGATTGCTGATTCTCGGTAGTTGGTATGGCAATTCTTGTTACAAAATGTGGATAAGTATATGATAGGGTTTTAACGAACAAATATAATGATTTTTCGGAGAGACTTAAGCTGATGAGTAATGAAGTTGCTAGTAAGTTTACTGCTAATGTGGTGGAATATAAACACTTCTCCGGTAACGATGATGAAATACAAACTTATATATCGAGATTATAATAAAGTTTATTCGAATGAAAAATTGAAGCTGATTTGCTGGAGCAGTGACAAAATTGGCTAATTTGAAGAGGGATTTCATGGTTATTTTCGATAATAACAACGCTAAAGGAGCTAGCACATATACGTGTTAAACGTTTACTCAGGTTCCGAGCATTTTCAGGTGCATAACTATATGCATCAATCTTTTCTTCCGTAGATGAAGTGTGGTTGGTTCATCCTCCCGATTGAGGTGTTTTCAAGAATCACGAAAGGTTTGAACATAGATTGTAATTGTCATGATACAAATGAGGTTTAAGATGAAATCAAGTGGCAAGCTTGAAGAGATGTTTAGTTTCATATGCTATAATCAATATTTTAATTCATTTTAATTGTCCAATGTTGGTAGTCCACAGTTAGCAGTCCACAATTAGTAATCCAATAATTGATATATAATATTCGAATTAATTAATACGTATCGTTGAAATGTCCCGTTCTTATTGATTAAAAACGTTCCATATTAATTGATTTCGTTGCGAGGTTTTGACCTCTATATGAGACGTTTTTCAAAGACTGCATTCATTTTAAAACAAACCATAACCTTTATTTCATCAATAAAGGTTTAAAAAGCTTTACGTAGATTATCAAATAATGATAATCTAAAATATCCTGTTTACACACGACCATTACATAATGGTTTACAATACAAATATGTTACAACAAAATAAGTTTCTTGAATGCAGTTTTTACACAATATCATACAAGCATGGACTCCAAATCTCGTCCTTATTTAAGTATGCGACAGCGGAAGCTCTTAATAATCACCTGAGAATAAACATGCTTAAAACGTCAACAAAAATGTTGGTGAGTTATAGGTTTAACCTATATATATCAAATCATAATAATAATAGACCACAAGATTTCATATTTCAATACACATCCCATACATAGAGATAAAAATCATTCATATGGTGAACACCTGGTAACCGACATTAACAAGATGCATATATAAGAATATCCCCATCATTCCGGGACACCCTTAAGATATGATATAAATTTCGAAGTACTAAAGCATCCGGTACTTTGGATGGGGCTTGTTGGGCCCGATAGATCTATCTTTAGGATTCGCGTCAATTAGGGTGTCTGTTCCCTAATTCTTAGATTACCAGACTTAATAAAAAGGGGCATATTCGATTTCGATAATTCAACCATAGAATGTAGTTTCACGTACTTGTGTCTATTTTGTAAATCATTTATAAAACCTGCATGTATTCTCATCCCAAAAATATTAGATTTTAAAAGTGGGACTATAACTCACTTTCACAGATTTTTACTTCGTCGGGAAGTAAGACTTGGCCACTGGTTGATTCACGAACCTATAACAATATATACATATATATCAAAGTATGTTCAAAATATATTTACAACACTTTTAATATATTTTGATGTTTTAAGTTTATTAAGTCAGCTGTCCTCGTTAGTAACCTACAACTAGTTGTCCACAGTTAGATGTACAGAAATAAATCGATAAATATTATCTTGAATCAATCCACGACCCAGTGTATACATATCTCAGTATTGATCACAACTCAAACTATATATATTTTGGAATCAACCTCAACCCTGTATAGCTAACTCCAACATTCACATATAGAGTGTCTATGGTTGTTCCGAAATATATATAGATGTGTCGACATGATAGGTTGAAACATTGTATACGTGTCTATGGTATCTCAAGATTACATAATATACAATACAAGTTGATTAAGTTATGGTTGGAATAGATTTGTTACCAATTTTCACGTAGCTAAAATGAAAAAAATTATCCAATCTTGTTTTACCCATAACTTCTTCATTTTAAATCCGTTTTGAGTGAATCAAATTGCTATGGTTTCATATTGAACTCTATTTTATGAATCTAAACAGAAAAGTATAGGTTTATAGTCGGAAAAATAAGTTACAAGTCGTTTTTGTAAAGGTAGTCATTTCAGTCGAAAGAACGACGTCTAGATGACCATTTTAGAAAACATACTTCCACTTTGAGTTTAACCATAATTTTTGGATATAGTTTCATGTTCATAATAAAAATCATTTTCTCTGAATAACAACTTTTAAATCAAAGTTTATCATAGTTTTTAATTAACTAACCCAAAACAGCCCGCGGTGTTACTACGACGGCGTAAATCCGGTTTTACGGTGTTTTTCGTGTTTCCAGGTTTTAAATCATTAAGTTAGCATATCATATAGATATAGAACATGTGTTTAGTTGATTTTAAAAGTCAAGTTAGAAGGATTAACTTTTGTTTGCGAACAAGTTTAGAATTAACTAAACTATGTTCTAGTGATTACAAGTTTAAACCTTCGAATAAGATAGCTTTATATGTATGAATCGAATGATGTTATGAACATCATTACTACCTTAAGTTCCTTGGATAAACCTACTGGAAAAGAGAAAAATGGATCTAGCTTCAACGGATCCTTGGATGGCTCGAAGTTCTTGAAGCAGAATCATGACACAAAAACAAGTTCAAGTAAGATCATCACTTGAAATAAGATTGTTATAGTTATAGAAATTGAACCAAAGTTTGAATATGATTATTACCTTGTATTAGAATGATAACCTACTGTAATAAACAAAGATTTCTTGAGGTTGGATGATCACCTTACAAGATTGGAAGTGAGCTAGCAAACTTGAAAGTATTCTTGATTTTATGTAACTAGAACTTGTAAAATATATGAAGAACACTTAGAACTTGAAGATAGAACTTGAGAGAGATCAATTAGATGAAGAAAATTGAAGAATGAAAGTGTTTGTAGGTGTTTTTGGTCGTTGGTGTATGGATTAGATATAAAGGATATGTAATTTTGTTTTCATGTAAATAAGTCATGAATGATTACTCATATTTTTGTAATTTTATGAGATATTTCATGCTAGTTGCCAAATGATGGTTCCCACATGTGTTAGGTGACTCACATGGGCTGCTAAGAGCTGATCATTGGAGTGTATATACCAATAGTACATACATCTAAAAGCTGTGTATTGTACGAGTACGAATACGGGTGCATACGAGTAGAATTGTTGATGAAACTGAACGAGGATGTAATTGTAAGCATTTTTGTTAAGTAGAAGTATTTTGATAAGTGTCTTGAAGTCTTTCAAAAGTGTATGAATACATATTAAAACACTACATGTATATACATTTTAACTGAGTCGTTAAGTCATCGTTAGTCGTTACATGTAAATGTTGTTTTGAAACCTTTAGGTTAACGATCTTGTTGAATGTTGTTAACCCATTGTTTATTATAACAAATGAGATGTTAAATTATTATATTATCATAATATTATGATATATAATATATCTTAGTATGATGTATATACAGTTAAATGTCGTTACAACGATAATCGTTACATATATGTCTCGTTTCGAAATCATTAAGTTAGTAGTCTTATTTTTACATATGTATTTCATTGTTAATACACTTAATAATATATTTACTTATAATTTAACATAATTAACCAAGTGTATCAATATCTTAATATGATTCATATGTACCTAGTAAGACGTTGTTATAACGATAATCGTTATATATATCGTTTTCGAGTTTCTTAAATTAATAGTCTCATTTTTATGTATATAACTCATTGTTAAAATACCTAATGAGATACATACTTATAATAAAAACATGTTAAATATATATATAACCATATATATGTCATCGTATAGTTTTTACAAGTTTTAACGTTCGTGAATCACCGGTCAACTTGGGTGGTCAATTGTCTATATGAAACATGTTTTAATTAATCAAGTCTTAACAAGTTTGATTGCTTAACATGTTGGAAACATTTAATCATGTAAATATCAATCTCAATTAATATATATAAACATGGAAAAGTTCGGGTCACTACTGTACCTACCCGTTAAATAAATTTCGTCCCGAAATTTTAAGCTTTTGAAGGTGTTGACGAATCTTCTGGAAATAGATGCGGGTATTTCTTCTTCATCTGATCTTCACGCTCCCAGGTGAACTCGGGTCCTCTACGAGCATTTCATTTAACCTTAACAATTGGTATCTTGTTTTGCTTAAGTCTTTTAACCTCACGATCCATTATTTCGACGGGTTCTTCGATGAATTGAAGTTTTTCGTTGATTTGGATTTCATCTAATGGAATAGTGAGATCTTCTTTAGCAAAACATTTCTTCAAATTCGAGACGTGGAAAGTGTTATGTACAGCCGCGAGTTGTTTAGGTAACTCAAGTCGGTAAGCTACTGGTTCGACACGATCAATAATCTTGAATGGTCCAATAAACCTTGGATTTAATTTCCCTCGTTTACCAAATCGAACAACGCCTTTCCAAGGTGCAACTTTAAGCATGACCATCTCTCCAATTTCAAATTCTATATCTTTTCTTTTAATGTCAGCGTAGCTCTTTTGTCGACTTTGGGCGGTTTTCAATCGTTGTTGAATTTGGATGATCTTCTCGGTAGTTTCTTGTATAATCTCCGGACCCGTAATCTGTCTATCCCCCACTTCACTCCAAAAAATCGGAGACCTGCACTTTCTACCATAAAGTGCTTCAAACGGCGCCATCTCAATGCTTGAATGGTAGCTGTTGTTGTAGGAAAATTCTGCTAACGGTAGATGTCGATCCCAACTGTTTCCGAAATCAATAACACATGCTCGTAGCATGTCTTCAAGTGTTTGTATCGTTCTTTTGCTCTGCCCATCAGTTTGTGGATGATAGGCAGTACTCATGTCTAGACGAGTTCCTAATGCTTGTTGTAATGTCTGCCAGAATCTTGAAATAAATCTGCCATCCCTATCAGAGATAATAGAGATTGGTATTCCATGTCTGGAGACGACTTCCTTCAAATACAGTCGTGCTAACTTCTCCATCTTGTCATCTTCTCTTATTGGCAGGAAGTGTGCTGATTTGGTGAGACGATCAACTATTACCCAAACAGTATCAAAACCACTTGCAGTCCTTGGCAATTTAGTGATGAAATCCATGGTAATGTTTTCCCATTTCCATTCTGGGATTTCGGGTTGTTGAAGTAGACCTGATGGTTTCTGATGCTCAGCTTTGACCTTAGAACACGTCAAACATTCTCCTACGTATTTAGCAACATCGGCTTTCATACCCGGCCACCAAAAATATTTCCTGAGATCCTTGTACATCTTCCCCGTTCCAGGATGTATTGAGTATCTGGTTTTATGAGCTTCTCTAAGTACCATTTCTCTCATATCTCCAAATTTTGGTACCCAAATCCTTTCAGCCCTATACCGGGTTCCGTCTTCCCGAATATTAAGATGCTTCTCCGATCCTTTGGGTATTTCATCCTTTAAATTTCCCTCTTTTAAAACTCCTTGTTGCGCCTCCTTTATTTGAGTAGTAAGGTTATTATGAATCATTATATTCATAGATTTTACTCGAATGGGTTCTCTGTCCTTCCTGCTCAAGGCATCGGCTACCACATTTGCCTTCCCCGGGTGGTAACGAATCTCAAAGTCGTAATCATTCAATAATTCAATCCACCTACGCTGCCTCATATTCAGTTGTTTCTGATTAAATATGTGTTGAAGACTTTTGTGGTCGGTATATATAATACTTTTGACCCCATATAAGTAGTGCCTCCAAGTCTTTAATGCAAAAACAACTGCGCCTAATTCCAAATCATGCGTCGTATAATTTTGTTCGTGAATCTTCAATTGTCTAGACGCATAAGCAATCACCTTCGTTCGTTGCATTAATACACAACCGAGACCTTGCTTTGATGCGTCACAATAAATCACAAAATCATCATTCCCTTCAGGCAATGACAATATAGGTGCCGTAGTTAGCTTTTTCTTCAATAACTGAAACGCTTTCTCTTGTTCATCATTCCATTCAAATTTCTTCCCTTTATGCGTTAATGCAGTCAAGGGTTTTGCTATTCTGGAAAAGTCTTGGATGAACCTTCTGTAGTAACCAGCTAGTCCTAAAAACTGGCGTATGTGTTTCGGAGTTTTCGAGATTTCCCACTTTTCAACAGTTTCTATCTTTGCCGGATCCACCTTAATACCTTCTTTGTTCACTATGTGACCGAGGAATTGAACTTCTTCCAACCAAAATGCACACTTTGAAAACTTAGCGTACAATTCTTCCTTCCTCAATACTTTTAACACCTTTCTCAGATGTTCACCGTGTTCTTGGTCATTCTTTGAGTAAATAAGTATGTCATCAATGAAAACAATGACAAACTTGTCAAGGTATGGTCTACACACTCGATTCATAAGGTCCATGAACACAGCTGGTGCATTAGTTAAACCAAATGGCATGACCATAAACTCGTAATGACCGTAACGTGTTCTGAAAGCAGTCTTTGGAATATCATCTTCTTTCACCCGCATTTGATGATACCCAGAACGTAAGTCAATCTTTGAATAAACAGACGAGCCTTGTAGTTGATCAAATAAGTCGTCGATTCTCGGTAGTGGGTAGCGGTTCTTGATGGTAAGTTTGTTCAACTCTCGGTAGTCGATACACAACCTGAATGTACCATCTTTCTTCTTGACAAACAAAACAGGAGCTCCCCACGGTGATGTGCTTGGTCGAATGAAACCACGCTCTAAAAGTTCTTGTAATTGGCTTTGCAGTTCTTTCATCTCGCTGGGTGCGAGTCTGTAAGGAGCACGAGCTATTGGTGCAGCTCCTGGCACAAGATCTATTTGAAATTCAACGGATCGATGTGGGGGTAATCCCGGTAATTCTTTCGGAAATACATCGGGAAATTCTTTTGCAATGGGAACATCATTGATGCTCTTTTCTTCAGTTTGTACTTTCTCGACGTGTGCTAGAACAGCATAGCAACCTTTTCTTATTAGTTTTTGTGCCTTCAAATTACTAATAAGATGTAGCTTCGTGTTGCCCTTTTCTCCGTACACCATTAAGGGTTTTCCTTTTTCTCGTATAATGCGAATTGCATTTTTGTAACAAACGATCTCTGCTTTCACTTCTTTCAACCAGTCCATACCGATTATCACATCAAAACTCCCTAACTCTACTGGTATTAAATCAATCTTAAATGTTTCGCTAACCAGTTTAATTTCTCGATTCCGACATATATTATCTGCTGAAATTAATTTACCATTTGCTAATTCGAGTAAAAATTTACTATCCAAAGGTGTCAATGGGCAACTTAATTTAGCACAAAAATCTCTACTCATATAGCTTCTATCCGCACCCGAATCAAATAAAACGTAAGCAGATTTATTGTCAATAAGAAACGTACCCGTAACAAGCTCCGGGTCTTCCTGTGCCTCTGCCGCATTAATATTGAAAACTCTTCCGTGGCCTTGTCCATTCGTGTTCTCCTGGTTTGGGCAATTTCTAATAATGTGGCCCAGTTTTCCACATTTATAACAAACTACATTGGCATAGCTTGCTCCGACACTACTTGCTCCGCCATTACTCGTTCCGACACCATTTGTTCCTTTCGTTCTATTAACCCCTGGTCCGTAGACCTCACACTTCGCCGCGCTATGACCATTTCTTTTACACTTGTTGCAAAATTTGGTGCAGAACCCCGAGTGATACTTTTCACACCTTTGGCATAGCTGCTTCTGATTGTTGTTGTTGTTGCGGTTATTATTGTTGTTGGGATGATTGTTGTAGTTGCTGTTGTTGTTGTTGTTGTTGTTGTTGTTGGGCCGTTTGTTGTAGTTGCGATTGATGTTGCGATTGTTGGGATAATTGTTGCGATTATTGTTGTAATTGCTGTTGTTGTTGTATTGGTGATTCTTATCACCGTTTTCCTCCCACTTTCTTTTGACTTGCTTCACATTGGCCTCTTCAGCAGTCTGTTCTTTAATTCTTTCTTCAATCTGGTTCACTAGTTTGTGAGCCATTCTACATTCCTGTTGTATGGAGGCGGGCTCGTGTGAACTTATATCTTCTTGGATTCTTTCCGGTAATCCTTTCACAAACGCGTCGATCTTCTCTTCCTCATCTTCGAATGCTCCCGGACACAATAGGCACAATTCTGTGAATCGTCTTTCGTACGTGGTAATATCAAATCCTTGGGTTCGTAACCCTCTAAGTTCTGTCTTGAGCTTATTGACCTCAGTTCTGGGACGGTACTTCACGTTCATCAAGTGCTTGAATGCTGACCACGGTAGTGCGTACGCATCATCTTGTCCCACTTGCTCTAGATAGGTATTCCACCATGTTAACGCTCTGTGAAGGTATGCGTAGCGTACTTCACTTTGTCCTCTTCAGTACACTTACTTATGGCAAACACCGATTCGACCTTCTCGGTCCACCGTTTCAATCCGATCGGTCCTTCGGTTCCATCAAATTCCAAAGGTTTGCAGGCAGTGAATTCTTTGTAGGTGCATCCTACACGATTTCCTGTACTGCCAGATCCAAGGTTATTGTTGGTATGTAGCGCAGCCTGCACCGCGGCTATGTTTGAAGCTAGAAAAGTACGGAATTCCTCTTCATTCATATTCACGGTGTGTCGAGTAGTCGGTGCCATTTCCTTCAAAATAGTCAAATGGAACAAGTTAATCATACAGAATATTAAGAGTAGTTAATAGTATTTCGTAGCATAATATGAACTCATTTATAAAAGCTTTTTCTTCATATTAGCATTTTATAAGTTTAAATTCGGGTAGTACCTACCCGTTAAGTTCATACTTAGTAGCTAATATACAATTCAACTACTACAATTCTATATGAAAAACTGATTGTAATAATATTTCACGTTCAAACTTTTATACAATATTTTACAAACTTACAATACCGCTTATTTTACATAAAGAATGAAATATAGCACACAATAACTTTGATACAAGATAGTTGTGAAGATAATTCTAGCTAGTACACAAGTCGTTCAGCAAAGGCAATAAAGACACGTAATTCATACGTCCAGAAACAAGTCATTCATTCTGGTTTTACTAGGACTATTTCCCATCCTTGGTCTTGTGGAACATAACCGTTATGGCCGTTGATAAGACAGCGTGTTGTAATGTCGTCAAAGGGACGAGGGTTACGTAATGACCAACAGTCTCGTAATAACCTAAAAACCTCATTTCTTATCCCAATTACCGACTCCGTTACTTGTGGGAACGTTTTGTTTAATAGTTGTAGCCCGATGTTCTTGTTCTCACTTTGGTGAGAAGCGAACATTACTAACCCGTAAGCATAACATGCTTCTTTATGTTGCATGTTAGCCGCTTTTTCTAAATCACGAAGTCCAATATTCGGATATATTGAGTCAAAATAATTTCTTAACCCATTGCGTAAAATAGCATTTGGGTTCCCCGCAATATATGCGTCAAAGTAAACACATCGTAACTTATGGATTTCCCAATGTGATATCTCCCATCTTTCGAACGAAAGCCTTTTATAAACCAAAGCATTCTTGGAACGTTCTTCGAATGTCTTACAAACTGATCTCGCCTTAAATAGTTGTGCCGAAGAATTCTGGCCGACTCTAGACAAGATTTCATCAATCATGTCTCCGGGTAGGTCTCTTAAAATATTGGGTTGTCTATCCATTTTGTGTTTTTATACTGTAAAATAGACAAGAGTTAGATTCATAAAAAAAATACTTATTAATACAAGTAATTTTTACATATATCATAAAGTATAAGCACACTATATTACATATATTACACCACACGAATACAACTATCTTATTCCGACTCGCTTGTTTCTTCTTCTTCGGTTTTGGATCGTTTTGCCAAGTTTCTAGGGATATATGATGTTCCCCTAATACGAGCCGTCGTTGTCCACATTGGTTTAGAAAAACCTGGTGGTTTAGAGGTTCCCGGGTCATTGTTACAACTTAAGGACTTCGGGGGTTGACGATACATATAAAGTTCATCGGGGTTGGAATTAGATTTCTCTATTTTTATGCCCTTTACCTTATTATTTTCTTTTGCCTTTTTAAATTCAGTTGGGGTAATTTCTATAACATCATCGGAATTCTCGTCGGAATCCGATTCATCGGAGAATTGGTAATCCTCCCAATATTTTGCTTCCTTGGTGGAAACACCATTGACCATAATTAACCTTGGTCGGTTGGTTGAGGATTCTCTTTTACTTAACCGTTTTATTATTTCCCCCACCGGTTCTATTTCTTCTTCCGGTTCCGATTCTTCTTCCGGTTCTGATTCTTCTTCCGGTTCCGACTCTTCTTCCGGTTCCTCTTCGGGAACTTGTGAATCAGTCCACGAATCATTCCAATTTACATTTGACTCTTCATTATTATTAGGTGAGTCAATGGGACTTGTTCTAGAGGTAGACATCTATCACATAATATCAAACACGTTAAGAGATTAATATATCACATAATATTCATATGTTAAAAATATATAGTTTCCAACAAAAATGTTAAGCAATCATTTTTAAAGAAAACACGGTCGAAGTCCAGACTCACTAATGCATCCTAACAAACTCGATAAGACACACTAATGCAAATTTTCTGGTTCTCTAAGACCAACGCTCGGATACCAACTGAAATGTCCCGTTCTTATTGATTAAAAACGTTCCATATTAATTGATTTCGTTGCGAGGTTTTGACCTCTATATGAGACGTTTTTCAAAGACTGCATTCATTTTAAAACAAACCATAACCTTTATTTCATCAATAAAGGTTTAAAAAGCTTTACGTAGATTATCAAATAATGATAATCTAAAATATCCTGTTTACACACGACCATTACATAATGGTTTACAATACAAATATGTTACAACAAAATAAGTTTCTTGAATGCAGTTTTTACACAATATCATACAAGCATGGACTCCAAATCTCGTCCTTATTTAAGTATGCGACAGCGGAAGCTCTTAATAATCACCTGAGAATAAACATGCTTAAAACGTCAACAAAAATGTTGGTGAGTTATAGGTTTAACCTATATATATCAAATCATAATAATAATAGACCACAAGATTTCATATTTCAATACACATCCCATACATAGAGATAAAAATCATTCATATAGTGAACACCTGGTAACCGACATTAACAAGATGCATATATAAGAATATCCCCATCATTCCGGGACACCCTTCGGATATGATATAAATTTCGAAGTACTAAAGCATCCGGTACTTTGGATGGGGCTTGTTGGGCCCGATAGATCTATCTTTAGGATTCGCGTCAATTAGGGTGTCTGTTCTCTAATTCTTAGATTACCAAACTTAATAAAAAGGGGCATATTCGATTTCGATAATTCAACCATAGAATGTAGTTTCACGTACTTGTGTCTATTTTGTAAATCATTTATAAAACCTGCATGTATTCTCATCCCAAAAATATTAGATTTTAAAAGTGGGACTATAACTCACTTTCACAGATTTTTACTTCGTCGGGAAGTAAGACTTGGCCACTGGTTGATTCACGAACCTATAACAATATATACATATATATCAAAGTATGTTCAAAATATATTTACAACACTTTTAATATATTTTGATGTTTTAAGTTTATTAAGTCAGCTGTCCTCGTTAGTAACCTACAACTAGTTGTCCACAGTTAGATGTACAGAAATAAATTGATAAATATTATCTTGAATCAATCCACGACCCAGTGTATACGTATCTCAGTATTGATCACAACTCAAACTATATATATTTTGGAATCAACCTCAACCCTGTATAGCTAACTCCAACATTCACATATAGAGTGTCTATGGTTGTTCCGAAATATATATAGATGTGTCGACATGATAGGTCGAAACATTGTATACGTGTCTATGGTATCTCAAGATTACATAATATACAATACAAGTTGATTAAGTTATGGTTGGAATAGATTTGTTACCAATTTTCACGTAGCTAAAATGAAAAAAATTATCCAATCTTGTTTTACCCATAACTTCTTCATTTTAAATCCGTTTTGAGTGAATCAAATTGCTATGGTTTCATATTGAACTCTATTTTATGAATCTAAACAGAAAAGTATAGGTTTATAGTCGGAAAAATAAGTTACAAGTCGTTTTTGTAAAGGTAGTCATTTCAGTCGAAAGAACGACGTCTAGATGACCATTTTAGAAAACATACTTCCACTTTGAGTTTAACCATAATTTTTGGATATAGTTTCATGTTCATAATAAAAATCATTTTCTCTGAATAACAACTTTTAAATCAAAGTTTATCATAGTTTTTAATTAACTAACCCAAAACAGCCCGCGGTGTTACTACGACGGCGTAAATCCGGTTTTACGGTGTTTTTCGTGTTTCCAGGTTTTAAATCATTAAGTTAGCATATCATATAGATATAGAACATGTGTTTAGTTGATTTTAAAAGTAAAGTTATAAGGATTAACTTTTGTTTGCGAACAAGTTTAGAATTAACTAAACTATGTTCTAGTGATTACAAGTTTAAACCTTCGAATAAGATAGCTTTATATGTATGAATTGAATGATGTTATGAACATCATTACTACCTTAAGTTCCTTGGATAAACCTACTGGAAAAGAGAAAAATGGATCTAGCTTCAACGGATCCTTGGATGGCTCGAAGTTCTTGAAGCAGAATCATGACACGAAAACAAGTTCAAGTAAGATCATCACTTGAAATAAGATTGTTATAGTTATAGAAATTGAACCAAAGTTTGAATATGATTATTACCTTGTATTAGAATGATAACCTACTGTAATAAATAAAGATTTCTTGAGGTTGGATGATCACCTTACAAGATTGGAAGTGAGCTAGCAAACTTGAAAGTATTCTTGATTTTATGTAACTAGAACTTGTAAAATATATGAAGAACACTTAGAACTTGAAGATAGAACTTGAGAGAGATCAATTAGATGAAGAAAATTGAAGAATGAAAGTGTTTTTAGGTGTTTTTGGTCGTTGGTGTATGGATTAGATATAAAGGATATGTAATTTTGTTTTCATGTAAATAAGTCATGAATGATTACTCATATTTTTGTAATTTTATGAGATATTTCATGCTAGTTGCCAAATGATGGTTCCCACATGTGTTAGGTGACTCACATGGGCTGCTAAGAGCTGATCATTGGAGTGTATATACCAATAGTACATACATCTAAAAGCTGTGTATTG